>NC_056725.1:1946299045-1946454045 GCF_019279795.1 Protopterus annectens | reverse complement strand
AACACAATCTCTACATTTATGGGTATCCATGAATAGTCTGGTGGAAGGGGGAAGAGGTACACTTTCAAATAAAATTTTGACATTTCTTCCTGTCTTGGAAACATTTTTGGGCAACTGCCCTAGTGTGTTGAAAACCACCTTATCTGCCTTTGAGATCTTTCAATTTCATTACTAGGCCTAAAGTCTGAATTGTATTTTACAAGCAAAGAGTTGGCGAACTCATTCTTATTTCCTGGTACAGTACTGGGGGATAAGCAGAAGTAACAGTGGTTGAAGCAGAACCCAAAAGGGGGTAAAATCTTGTTCCCCAACCTCTAAGTACTTTATCATGGGTAGAAGTAAAACACTGTGTGGGCAACCCCTCCCAAGAAATACTAGAAATAGGTTCACACTCCTTTTTGTAAATCTAGCAGCTAAGACCAATTATCTTTTGAGTATATTCTATTTACAAAACTCAAGGTGAGAGCTATTAAAATGTAAATAGTGATTTGAAAAAGTGTGTTTTCTGTATATGGAGGGCAGAAATTATTAAATGTCATAGTTCTTCCAAATGCGAACATCCAAGAAATCTGCAGTATCTAAAGAATATTGATAAGTTAGCTTCAAGAATGAAGGGAGTGCTGTTTAAAAAGAATAATGAAGTGAGAAATGTGTTCACCAGAATCTGTGCAAAAAATAAATATATCATCAAGATAATGAAGATACACCTGCCAACAATTACTAAATGTGGAATTTAAAACAAAAGTTTTCTCCTACCAGTACATGACTAACTTTGAATAAATAGAGGTGCATACAGCTCCCATGGCCACCCCACATACTAGTTTGAAGTATTCACCCTCAAAAGAAATAAAATTATTAAATAAAATAAGTTCCATGAAGGTGGTAACAAAATTAATCAGACAGCCATCGACTGAAGTTAACTTAACAAGGGCCAGATGAAAAATTCCAAACCTGGTGGGAACACTTATTGATAAGTCAACTATATCCACTGTTAAGAACCTACACATATCACTGTATAAATGTTGAGTGATACTGGACAAAACATTTCAAGAGTCTGTAAGATTATGGTTGACTGGGGGTTAAGAGTTTTTTTAATATCTGGTCCACAAAAACCGCCAGTGGGAAAACTTTATCACCCCAAGCTGCCACTATCAGCCTATAAGAGGGTGGTTGATATCTTTGTACACTTGTGTATCCCAAAAGCTGCTGGTATCATGGGATTTATGATGTGTAGCAAATTATAAGTGTCCATAGAAATAATGCCACACATCAAAGAAGCTTCTAAAAACAAGTTTATCCTTTTATATGCGATTGATTTTTTGTTAAGAGAGACTGTAATATAATTCACAGGATCTTGTAACATTAAAAATCTGACCAATTTAGTCATTCTTGTTTGCCAACAAAATACCATTCCCTTTGTCGGGTTCCAGGACAGTTAATGTGTGATTCTGTCTAAAACAATGAAACACTTCTCTTTCTTCCTTAGTCAGATTGTGAAAAAATTGTGAGCGGGATGGAGCTAATAAGTAAAAACCCTTTTCACATCATTTTTCAAATATAGATAAAATGGGGTGAAGGGGATTAAAAGTACTTTTTTTCTTGCAAAGTGAAGTGACTGGATCCTAGTTGGTAACAGCATTGGGGGGCTTAAGCTGAAAATTTAATTTCCATTTTAAGTTAAAGTTCTAGGTTAAGGATGTCCAAAGTACATTTTGCTGAGATAATAAAGAGATGATAATGAAATAAGTTGTGTGAAATCACACTCATAGGGGTAAAATGCTTTCCTATAAAAGTTTCAACATCTACAATTATATTGATGTTGCTGTCAACAAAGCACACTTTCCTCTTTTTAGTAAAGGTTTTACATTTGTGCCTCATTTTCAGTTGGACAGCCATGACCTAGTACTCACTCAATATTTATACAGTGATACATGTAGCTTCTTAACAGTGGATGTAGCTGACTTATTTATTAGTATTCCCCACCAAACAGGTTTGGAATTTTTTTCATTCATTCCTTCTTGATTTAACCTCACTCAGTGGCCGAGTGATTAATTTATTATTTATTTATTATAATTTATGATTATTTAAATTAATTAAGGTGTCAGACAACATAGCATATCTAATTTTATAATTGGGGCAAAGAAAACTAACCAATCAGACTACCTGTTTAGCAAATCTTTTCTATGCATATGAGAGTTAGAGCAGACCACCTAGAACTCACGTGTTGTTACAGATTCCTTCTCCACCTTCAAAATCCCAGAAACTGCTGAGATTTCTGGTTGGGATGTGTGAGCAAGCTGTTGCATGCTTTGATCAGTCATGTACATTGAATACTAATGGTTTTGCAGGATACCTCTAAAGTACAAATTCTCACTGGAAAAGTAAGAAGGGTCATCATGCTTCCACCTTGATTCACCTATGTCAGCAATACCAAATGAAACAAGAAGAAACAAAGTAACAAAGCTGGAGTACACCCTGAACTAAGTGAAGAAATGGCAGCTGCATTCAAGAGAAGTTCCATGCATACCTCTCAGCCTCTTAGCACAAAACATCTAGACAAACCCAAAATAAATGGTGGACAAAGACCCCAAAATAGGGACAAATTGAATTGCTCTTATAAACTTCGAAAATTGATAGAATAAAAGGTCTTGCGTTACCATGAATTTTCTGAATGATAGGAAGCCTGAAACTCAAATGCCTGTCATTATTTAGTGAATTCATTCCTCACTGATTTGTTACAAAAATCCAGAAAACCACAAATTTTATGAGGAATAAACCAAAAATATGAGGGAAAAATCTGGACATTCAGTGAAAATCTGGACAGTTGAGAGTTATGGCTCCAAGGTGAGCATCTGAGGTTTTTGTCCTAGATTAATTTGAATTTATTGTACTGGAGCTGCAGAAAATAAATCAGCAGTTGCTATATATAAAAAGTAATTTGGCCAACAGACTGCAGAACTGGGTGAGGTACTGTTTCACCACTCAGACCAGATGCAAGAATTATCATAACAAGCAATTGAGTTAAAATGCTGAGTAATGTCTATTGAGGCACAGCTGGAACTTTTGCATCTGAAAGGTTAGTATTTAGAAGATAGGGTGTGCAAAAAGAATTTGTGATTTCTGGGTATACCTGAAAAAGTAGACGTGAAAGTCTGCTTATGATACGTGATATATAAAATCACAGAATGGTCGCAGATTCCATCCCAAGAAATGCACATAGGATGTTTGTACTAGTACCAATGAGGAAGACATTCACTGAACTATCTTTGCGCATTTATGCAGTAAAGGAACATGTGAGACTAACGTGCGATAGCACTTCTGGTCCCCAGGCAGGAATACCAAGGAAGGAACACAAAGGATTCTAGCTGACAATGATTACTGTACTCAGACAAGAAATATGAGGGTCTTGTTTCTGCCATCTATTCATGCAGCAAGGGAATTATGTCTTCAAATCATCTGCACTGCACAGAAATTCTGAAACTTTTTCTTTTTTGGAAGTGGTCCATTTGCATTCTTAGATCCTAAGGATGCAAAGAAGATATTGGAGGAAATAGCAAGGCAAACTAGAGAAAAAAAATAGGCAGTTTGAAAGTAGCACAGAACCTTCTTTCCCTCAAAAAGGCTCTGGGAGGCTGTCAAATCAAACGGATCCATTTTTAATGGTTAAACGGCAAATGAAGCCAAGAGAGAAAGAAAGAGACTAGCATTGTCACCAAAGGCATTACACACTTTACCAGAAGAAAGATGATCAGCTGTGCAGTTTGACAGAGTAACTAAATGTTTAATAGTTTAAAGGGAAGAAGCATATCAATGACATAAAATGCCAACAATATGAGTTATGAAATAGGGAACAAAATGTAAGGCACAATCTAAGAAATACTTTGAGCATGGGGACAAGTGGGGTGGGTAGGGGGTTTATACACATTCTAGAAGAAGCATGAGACCCCCTCCTTGAAAGCAAAGTAAATGCTTCACTGTATAAAGTTGGTGCACTACACATACTTTGTGTGTTTTTGGTTTAAAGGTGTAGGTTTGGTTAATGGATGCTTGTTTGTTTGATAGTTATAGATTAATATTATTTCACTACCAAATGAAGGAGACATGTAAGAATGCTAGATATGGGAGGAGTTAGCACCGGTGGTGACATGGTTATCAGATTAAACACATGAAGACTGATAAAATATGGTCTATAAAATATGTTCTTGAAATGTTAAAGCTGGTTAAATTCCCTTGTGAAAATGGTTAAAATCTTCACACACATTAAAAAACAAGAACCATGCTAAATAAGCCAACAATAAACCCATTTGAGTGAATGGAGCTTAAAAAAACTGGCAAAACTTAGAAATGGAAAAGTTATACGCTTCTCCTATAATGGAGGAAGAAAAAGGGGCGCATGTATCATAATTAGTAATAATATTCCTGATATAGGTAGATATGCAAGGGCGATATACATGTAAGGGTTGGCTACAAGGCTATAAAACAACTTTTATTTCAGTTTATATTCCACAGGAAAAACAGTAGGAGAGGCAATAATCATAGGATCATAGCAGGTTACTAGGCTAATAGCCCTAGGTCCCTTACAAGCCTAGCCAATTACAACCCCTGTTCCCAAGAATCTGAAGGCATTAAGCAGAACTAAGTCAAAAACTACTGCCCCTGTCAAAGAGGGACACAGGTGAAACTCCTGGGGTGAATTTGTGGTTTCCCATCCATTTATCCAAATTATGCTTAAATAAGTTCAGTGTGGGGCTTTGCTTCACCAGAATTGGAAGTTTGTTCCAGAAGAGAAGCAACCATTGTGAGACATATCTCTCTCTTGCAAGTCCTATTAATGTCATATAATAGGTTGAGTTCCCTAGAGTGAGTGCATCTTATACCATTTGATTTATGAATGTGCAGCATTTCCATTAGAGAAGGATCTGAGATTGCTTTTTATGCAAGGCAGAGGTCACCTCTGTGTAGTCTGTAAGACAGAGTATAGTGACAGTGATTTCAGTCTGTCAGTGTATGACATATGCTGAAGACCCTGAATTTTCTTTGTAAGAGCCTTTGAGGTCTTTCCAGCTGGTGCAGGTGCCTGGTAAGGTACATACCAAAGGTAGCATTGTACTTTATTATTGACCTGATGAGTGAAGACTACAAGGGGGATCATAGCCTCTTTTGTTCTGGATGCAATGCCCTTACTTATGAGCTGGATGATGTAGAAAGTTTTTCGTACCACTGTGGATATGCGGTGGTCAATGGAAAGGTTGCTGTTAACCTGTGTGACCAAATCTTTCATCAGTGATTGCATGCTTAGGGTCTTGTTACTAATGTGGTAATTTGCAGGGATGTCGCCCTTGCCAAAGGGAATGATAATGCATTTTTTTGCAATGAGTTTTAGCCCATGACTTTGGCACCAGTTGTTTCTCTGTGTAAGTCCTTCTTGTAGGATGTTGACATTGTTTGGGGACTCAATGACTACACCCATTAATAAACATTGTGGTAGTACACAGTAGTTTGGCCATTAGATCACTACCCTGAACATTTCATATCAAAACTCCTTACAGTTAACCCTGCACAGCACTTAATTTGATAAAATGGGTGGAGGATCTATGTTACATTGCAATATACTACAAAACATATAATCTTCATGCATAAACTACTAAATAGAAAATCCAAATGGCAGTAAAACGTGCCTGTGTGATTTATAATTGTGATAAGGGACTCTACAACACACTGGGCTCTGTGACATCTTTATGAATACAACACTAATGTTGCTTGCAGCTCCACTGCAATGTATTATTGCAATAAAATGCATGTTGTCTTAACATTATTAAAAAATGGCAATGTTCATGCCTTAAAAAGCACATAATTTCAATTAAATAAAAGTAAAATCAAAATTATAAAGGTTATAGTTTTAAGGAAAGAATTACATTAGGTGACACAAGGCAATTTTAACAGGAATTAGAAACTTTACCCATGGCATAGAATGAAAGTTTTTTTAACATGCATAATATTTTATTGCATCCAGCATTAAAGGTATTATGGTTTGCATAATACAAATGCAAACCAAGCCAGTTAAAGTAATATAAGAGTTATCCAGTGGTGGTAAAGAATGATGTATAGTAGAAGGGTACCATAAACTCCTAAAACTTGTGAATCTGGACTGACTTGGTAAAAGAGACTCCTACTGTTTTTACACTCAGGAGCTGTGTTCGATTCCACAGAACCTCCCAGTGATTGCATCAGTACTTGTGCCCTCAGATGTTGTTGTTCCTTCATGCCTATCCATTTCATGTGTGCACAGATGTGATGATATGGCTTATGATCATTGATGTAGAGTGATGATGGACATCTGCAGCAGGGTGTGATGTACATCTGTGCTGGTCAGCACACACAATTTCACACATTATTTTGAGGTGTCACACTGTTCTTGTAGATATTCATTTGTGGGTAGTGTAGATATTTTATATTCCCACATTGTTATGCATTGTGGGGCATTGTATTGTGGAGTATTCTTTTGTAGAACATCTCTTTGTATGCAATTTTTTAACTTGAATGCCTCTATTATCCTTTGATTCTCAACTTTATGAGGTGTGTCTTTGAGGTATTAGTTTCCAGGACTCAGTTGTACCCTTCAGGTTGTCCTTGGTAAAGTACCAGGTGACGATGAAAATCGCGGTCTAGAATGTGTAAGCAAATTAGTGGTGGCAAACTGCAACAATGTGGCATCCGCCATTTTTTACAATCCCATTACAGCACCATTATCTATACTGATACAGAATCATTAGATAATGCAGTGAATGTTCTGGCTCTGAAGATACAGGAATGCAGTGAGACTCTGTCCTCACTGCCTATATTGCTATATTAAGGGAGGATTGCTCTATCACCTATCCACCTACACATTTAGAGCACTAGCTAGAGCAGACTATGACGGAAGGAAGATAATGATGAAAGGCAAAGAAAATGAAAACAAAGGAAAACCTTATCAATCAAACCCTTATCAATCAGTATGCTGTTACAGTCCATTGAGCACTTACAATAGTGGATATTTGGTTCCAGCACAAACAGAGAACCATACACATGACACATGAGGTGTACATGTGTCAGAACACTCTGAGGCAGAAAGCAAACACAATGAAATGAAAGAAGCAAAATGAATAAGAAATGAGCATGGCTGTGTTTGCAGACCAAATGTCCCAAGAGATAATAATAGTAATACCATGTAATAATACTATATGCACTTAATTATGTTTAATTTAATTTAACATTATGTCCATAACAGATATAACTTGTAATGGAGGGCAGAGTGCTATAGATATAGAGTAAATACAGTATCATGCGAAGATAAAAGCTATATCATCATCTCATCATCAACTCCATTTTTCCCATTTTTATATTTTCCCCATTCCGGATTGGATCATTTGTCGTCTCAATCCTTCATTACTCTGCCTCTACCACATAACGTCAACAGTCACACTTATCTGTTTGATTCTTAATTTTTTTTTGAAGTTTTGGTTTTCTTGCCTCTTCTCTTTTTTCTCTCATCTTTCTTCTCCTCAGTTTCTTTTTCTTCTCCTTTTCTTGTGACCTTCTCTTTCTGCTCTTTCTCAAATGTTACTATTTGGGCTTCTGCTCTGATGTCCTTATTTCTTTTCTTTACTACCTGTCTCAGGTCTCACCCACATCTCTCAGGCAGTTTTGTCCCAGCCTCTTTTACTCCAGGTTTCTCCTTATATTATCTGCCCTCTGGCCACTATACTTTTTACTGCCCTACAACACTGTTTTCTTTTTACTTTTTTCAGATTCTTTGGAATTCTTTGTGTCTTGCTTGTTGCAGTTCTTTGCTGCTGCTTTTACATCTCCCCCTCCCTCATCAGACTCATCTATAGACTTCACATCTGACCTCCCACCCTGTTAACCTGTTTAACTTGTTCCCTTCTACTATTTTTTTTCCTTCTATCTCAGTTTTCATCTTCTTCTGATTCCCATGACAACTGTCTTATGTGTATTCAATGTCATCTGGTGTACCTTCACTTTTGAATTCCATTCCCCCATTTTTTTGATTACTTGTTAGAGAGTCTCTATATATAGCTTTGTTGACCCTGTCACCTCTCTGACTTGTTTGCTAATGTAGTTTATTACCAGTATAAACTTCAGTGGGATCAGAGATGAACCCTGATGCACATTCACTCTCTCTCTGAACCTGAGTGAGTCCAAACACTATATTTTGTGTGTTGTTGGTCCTATATAGTAGCCTGCAGTAATTCTACCAGTATTTTATTGACTTCAAACCATTGTAGGACTGTTCAGATCAGTTTTCTTGAGAGCATATTATGTTTTCTGCAAGCTTAGGGATGCCCAGTTGAACTCTTTCACCTCTGGTGTCTTCTCAACTATCTGTCCCACTAGAAACATTGGGTTGGTTGTGATACATCCTGATTTGAATCCAAACTGTCTATCGATCATCTTACTTTCTAATAATCTGCATATTCATTTACCAATCACCTTTTCCATCACTTTCATGCGATGTTATAGGAATTCAATACTTCTGTACTTCCCAGAGTTGTGGATGTCCCCTTTGTTCTTGTACACTGCACTAGTATGCTTATTCTCAAGTCATCTGGGATACACATTTCTCTCCACACTGCTGTGGGTACCATCTGGCGCCATTCCTCCCACAACTCAGCCAACATCTTGAACATATCTTTTGTGATGTCATCTGAACCTACTGCTTTTCTTGCCTTCATTTTTCTAAATGCTGTTCATACTTCTAGGATGGACTCTCTTTCATCATAGGCTGCATCTGGGGCAGAACAGCTTTTGAGTTTTCTTCACTCAGAATCTACTGGAAGTACTCCACCCATCTGCCTTGAATGTGTTGTGGACTTGTGAGCAAGCTGTAACTGCCATCCCTTATGAACAGTATTTGATGACTCTCTTCTTTATCCTTCTGTCTTGCAACTTTATAGAGTTTCTTTGTGCCATCTGCTGAATCACTTTCAAGAAGCTGTTAGAATGCCTCTGATGCTTTTGTTCTTTGCTTTTATGACTGAGTTTTTAGTTAACCAGTATTCCTTCTTGGCCGGGTCCTTATTTTCTGTCTCCCACGTTTTTTTGCATTTCTTCTTTCAATGGTGCATACCATAAGTTATTATTCCTGCAGCTTCATGGCCGTGTACACCCCCATCATGTTCCACTGCTTTGTCAGGCATATCAACACAATAGTACTCCACTTGTAGCCCAGTTCATTCAGCAACCCCTGATGGTGAAAATGCTTCCCCTGCAGGGGTACAGGTTTCCTTTTAGGGTGAAGTAATGCCTAAGACTTCATCCTGTTCATGACTTAGCTGCAAACATCACAGGATGTAATAGAAATGTTCATACAGTACACATTGCAGTTATAATTTTGTGCATGTATGTGTGAATACCTGTTCTGTATGCTTATGGCTGCTTGTACAGATAATAACTATCCTGCCTACTGTGAAACATTAAATTTGCTTTAATAAAAGTAGGCCACAGGTTATTAGGACAAGCATGCTTTAATGTACTTTGGACTGGTAATGTCAAGGGAATTGTACCTGTGTAGATATCGTATTAAACTGTGCCTGTGTAGATTATCATGGTTCTCTGTGTGTAGACAGCATATACGGCATGTCATTTCACAAACATCTGTACTAGATGCCTTGGCACTTGTGGACAGACATGCTATAGATGACTTCCTGTCACATGCTATTATTTATCTTCTTTTTCCTCATTACCATTAAATGTTCATAGGTTCATAGGTTGGTACTAGGCTATTGGCCCTAGGGCCTATACAGACCTAGCCATAACAATTGCCTGGCTATTTCTTCCAACACTATTTACTTCCCTGGACCCTGTCTAGCAGGGTGACTGACATGATCCCCGGGTGAATTTTCTTTCTCCCATCCAATCATCAAGGTTCCTTTTGAAGAGGGCCAAAGAGACGCTCTGCTTGACATGTATGGGCAGTCTATTCCAGAGTCTGGGAAGTCTCTGGGTCAGGAATCTATCCCTCCAGCATGTTTTGTTTATTGTGATGACAAGGTTTAGATCCCTGGAGCATGTGGCTCTGAGGGATTGGGATTTCGTTAAGTGTAGCATGTCCAACAGCTCTGGGTTTGACATGGCCTTGTATGTTAAGCAGAGATCGCCTAGGAGTAGATGATATGCGACAGAATATAGATGGAGTTTAAGGTGGTCAGCATAGGCCATCTGCTTTAGGCCTGTGATTCTTTTAGTGAGGTATTTCTGCGGCCTTTCCAGTTGTTGCAGATGTCTTGAGAGGTACATACCAAATGGTGCATTGTATTCTATAATGGGTCTAATGAGGGATGAGTACAGTGGAACAATGACCTCATTTTTCTGGATGAAAAGCCCTTAGTGATGAGGTGTGCCACATAGAAGGATTTTCTGACTGTTGTGGCAATGTGGTTACTGTCCACCTGTGTCTAAGTCCCTTATCACACTTTCGGTGTTTATTGTACTGCCACCTATGTGGTAATTCACAGGTACATGTTTTTTCCCAAAGGAGATAACTATACATTTCTTGGCATTGAGCTTGAGCCCATGGCTCTGGCACCCAGCATCTGTTTCTGTAAGGCCCTTTTGTAGCGTATCCACATCATTTGGGGATTCAATAATGGCTCCCAGTTTGCAGTCATCTGCAACCCTTGTTAGCCAGAGTCCCTTAGTGCTGGCCTGTACTTCAGAGAAGTAGATGCCAAACAAGAGAGGTCCCAGGACTGAACCCTCAGGTAATCCACTTGTCATTTGTCTGGAGCTGGATTTGGAGTCAGCTACATTTACAGTGTGGGTTCTGTCAGTAAGCCAGTTGGCAACCCATCAAGTGATGTAGGGATTAATGCCCAGTGTAGTAAGTTTATCTATGTTATGCACTGTTGCTGTTTCTATTTAGTTGCCTGAAGTTCTTGGGTTAAACCTCATACATTCTGGACTGGTAGACCATGGTGTTTCATTGTCATCATACTATGCAGGAGACCACACATGATGACCCTCTGAGATTTTTTCTGAAGCCCGTATTGCAGAACACCCCAAGATGTACCCAGACACATGGAGCTGGACTTTAGAAATGCTCAGCATAATTTATGCTCAATCACTATGCTTCTGTCAGTGCTTCCTTTTTATATAACTATGGATGCCTTGCAGGCGCCATCAGGCTGGACTTCTAGGATAACTACTGCCTGCACTAAAACAACAAGTTCCGGACCATTGTTCATTCGTCGAAACATCGAATCTCATATGATTGAAACCATATAATCGATGTTTTGGAATATCGAAATTCCAAACAAATCCCCTGCCCAAAAAGAAACTACTTAAACATTTATGCAGGGAGACAATCCCCCCTGCACTCCCCACACCCCCACTACTTAAAAATACCAACTCCAGGATCCCACTACAGTGAGGAAAATGGAAATATCCTGTTCCACGCTGTATGCAGATCTCTGTTCAGAATTTTGAAATGTCAATCATATGGTCTCGGCCATATGGTCTTCGACATTCTGAAATGTCGACCATGTGAAGGGAGCCCATAAATAAATATATATATATATATATATATATATATATATATATATATATATATATATGTGTATGTATATAAAATGCTTGCAATTACTCACAGAAGTCCATCATGTATCTCTTTCCTCAAGAGCCCATATATTGGGAGACATGTTCTACATATGCAATAAACATGCACATGTCTAGGGAAAGATGGGGGGAATTCCAGCATTTATCTAAAAGCTGAATATATGAATTGGCAGTTTAGTGAATGTCACATTGTCTGGTTTATATTACTGTGTCAGTCATGTCCTGGTGGGGTGTTTGCTGCAATGCATGTATTATTGATGGGTGCAAGAACATGAGGAAGGTGTGCTCGGAAAGAACTGTCCCTCCAAGGCTGCATGTCACTCAGCTGTTGTCGGGTACTTATTTAATGCCCAACCTCATAACATGGCAACCAGCAAGTTCTCCCAGATGTGGGAGATATTACTATAGAACATCCCTGCTGCATAATCTTGTGTGGTATTGTGATCTCAGATTCTGGTTTGCTTGGTGATAGGCAAGCCTTGTTTGTTAGTAGGCTAGAATTTCATCTCATGGACTCATGTGGTACACACTTCACAAACAGCTGCTATCGGCTGCTTTACATTCAGCACTTAATGATAGTCTCCAGGTCAAACATCTGGAGTAACAGGAACAAATTGTGACATTCAACTGGGTGCTTCCTCACTGCTGGTAACTTCTGTACATCAACATATTAAACTGAATGCCTTTGGCTGCTGGGAAAGGGAACATTTTCACTTTGCCAGAGTATACTCCCTTGCTTGCTATGTAGAAAAGTAAGGTTGCAAGTTTCAACCCAGTTTTTTACTTTTATCTTACAACGATTTTGTATTACTCCACAAAATTATAGAACGATGTATAATTTTTAGTGAGTCACCGCTTGATAGCATATTTCCTTTCTGACATTATCTCCATTGGTAGTATCTATAAACCCTCGTAAACTACACAAGACCATTGTTCAGGCTTGTGTAGTACACTATCTAAATGTGAATTATTAAGAATGACTGCACAGCTCCAGAACTGGTCAGGGAGCTGACTGCTCAGTTTTCTACAGATACTTGCAAACGCAGTAATCTGTGGGTGTGGCCTACATAAATTAGGGGCATGTATATCACCGAATATATAACTATTCAAAAGTTCTGTAGTACAGCAATTTAGGGACTCATACTGTCCAACTTCTAGGAATGGTGTACAGGGCTTATTAGCCATGTTGCAGCCATTCAAATCAAAAAGGAAAGCTGTTTCCCTAATGAAGCAGTCTGTTCACATCTGCATTATAAAGCTACAGTCTACTGATTGGGTTAATTCTTTGTAGTGGTTCTAAAAGAAGAGTTAACAATTCATAGATGTCTATCAGAGGGAATACTGATGCTCAGAGGTTTGCTAACTAAACAATCTCTGAATCACATTAGAGCTGAGCAGCATAATTCTGCAATGTGTGCTGTGCAGCTACAGCTAATATTTGTGAATAAAGATAACTGATCTGTTTTTCTTCTTTCAGCTTTTTCCTGGTTAGGGGTCATCACAGCAATTCACCTGTCCACTCATGATTGGCAGTGGAGATTTTTTTAGTGTTGAGCTGCCAGCCTGGCACCCAACTTTCCACAGAAGGCACACACATGCATGTACTCACACCTAGGGCCAATTTAGAGTGTCCAATCCACCCACAGTATGTCTTTGGGATGAAACTGGAGTACCTGGAGGAAACCCATGTGAATCCACACAGAAGGCACCCCAGCGGAGGATCGAACCAGAGAACCTCTTGCTGTGAGGTGACAGCACTAACCGCTGCACCACAGCAGTCACCCTAAAGATAGCTGATCTGTTAATATTCACAAATACCCTCAGCCACTGCACAGCACCTTGCCCAAAGTATATTGTGTTTTACAATACACTTTAACTCTTTAGTGCTTAGTTCAAAATCAAGTTAACATTTATTATTCTGATTAACCATAATCAGCTGTGCAAATAAAAATAAAAATGAATCATATGACATGAAGTGGGCTAACTCATGGATACCTCAATGAAACATGGCATAAATAATAACTTAGAGACATAAATCGTAAAACAAAAGTTTAAAAAGTGCTACCCATCAAACCTTTCTGCTCTGTCACTCAGACCAATTTTTTCTTTGTTCACTGTATTTCCTTTGCAGTGCCATATAATTGTGTATTTTTGGGTTTCTCTTGTTTTAATTTGTTTTTGGAAGAAGCAGAGATGTTGCGTTGTACAAATGTGAATATGTGCATTTGCAGTCATCATGGGGAAAGCTGCTTTCCCTGCTTCTATATTCTCATTTTAAACCACATAAGCAGATGTTAATCCTGATTATAAAAATATGACTTTTTTTAGTGGTTTGATGTAAAAATTAAACTCATGAATGCAGTCCTTACACTCACTGTCATGACATACATTTAATGCACACTGGGCTATATCTTGGTATTAAGCAGGCTTTGTCTATGTCTTACTCGCTGTAAAACAGTGACGATTCTGCATGAAAAACAGTGGCTAAAAGAAAGACGATAGGCTTTGTGTCATGTTCAATCCTGAGAGTTAGCATGCATTGAATTCTTTATGTCAAAAAGTCACACATCAAACCATCCTTCTGCAAGACTAGCATAAGACATGCTGTCATTCATGGTATGCTTGCCTGTCCCATTTCAATGCTTCAGTGCCACATTTCACAGTCCCTTTACAGTGGATCGGTGCATGATAAATTCAGCTGAAGAGGAAAAACCTCACTTGTCATCAAAAGAATGTCATTGTGATTGGAAAATCTTATTCCTGACCTGCAGAACAGGAAATGTTCATGTCTAGATTTGGCTAAAAATGAATATTAACATCAAGTTGTAAAGCATGTATTTTTTTCTAAATTGCAAAATACTTTAAATGTTTATTTTAACCTGTAAACACTAACATTTTGTTGTTGAACATCACATACCCAGCTTTATTTATTCTAAATGCAAGAAAACGTGCATAAAAACTAGCTGTCAGAACATCTCATAAATAGAAGTACATCAGAGTGACATAAAATACTTTCTTCATTGGATGATATCCTAGTTTTCTAATAAATTGTAGACTAGGTAAGCACATCTTAAAAATGCAGCAGATAGTGTGAAGGAAAGATAGGCAACTAAAGGAAGAATGTTGCAGTCAATCTGCTGTCAAATCTGAATGTTTTTACATCTGCGAAGTGGACTCATTAATGTAGGAGGAACTGATTTCTGTAGAAGCTGTGTGATAATGCATTGCACTCAGACAACTGAAGCCTAATCTCTAAAATATATCAAAGCCATAGTAAATGCACCTGTAACGCAGCTGACGGGAGAGGCTTAGGCAGGCCTGTTTGGTATTTGTTCACCTTCACCTTCCATCCGTATGTTACACATGCAGGAAATTAAGGGTAAATGTGTTATATATAACACTAGTATGTCATTTACTACATTTAGTGTGACAGTTGCAAAACTGTTTTAATTTAAGTCATGTATGAGGTATGAATGCTGTGCAGACAATACAGATGTTGTGGTTCATGGAGTGATGATGTAATGTGAGACATATCTCATCTCATATAATGTTTATGGAAATCATGCAATGGTCATAAAAGGCTAACAGCAAGTCCAGCTGAAGACAAACTTTTTTTGTGGTAAATTGATACAAATATACATACATATACATAGCAGTGGAATGAATAATCATATACATTGACATCTGTTTGGCCAATACCATTTGATTGATGCAAACAGATGACTGACAGGTATGCAAAATTGACAAACCACATTGAGGACTATTCCCTTTCCCTGGGGTCTGTGCAATCTTGGAGTTAGTATAAACCATTACCACGGGATGTGGGGATGCAGGGTGGCTTGCCCCCCAAAAAAACGGTTGCATTTGGTTTATTCCACTCCAAGGCTAACAGTGGAGCATGTGCAGAACTTTTGTTGTTCTGATATTATTACATCAATATCCTGGCTATCAGTGTAGCTGATCATTCAGTCCAGTGTCCTACACCCATATTTATATATATATATATATATATATATATATATATATATATATATATATATATATATATATATCCGGGAGAAGTCACAGACGCTGCTGCGCTGATGGGGAGGGGATGAATAAGTAGTATGCGGGTGCGGGCCGTTATGATGTGAGTAAGGTAAGTGTGTCGATGTTGACGGTCTGATATATATATATATATATATATATATATATATATATATATATGAAAACAAAACTCAAAGCATTGTATAATTTACAGTTGTTAAATGAACAGAGAAGTAGTATAAATAAATGGTAACATTCTATCGACTCATACTACATACCAACAGGAAACTATGGCGGATGGCGACTTATCACGCACCCTGCACCCTTGGCGCTATCTGTAACACTAACAAGTCTCAGACAGGAAAGGAAACTCTTGTGCCAGATAGATGCATTCATCACTTGAAGAGAACTAATAAGGCTTGGAAATATTGGACATGTAAGTACAAAATTAGAGATAAATGTAAAAGCAGTGCAGTAACATCATTGGTGTTGAATGGAGAGGAATTAATAAAATCCATAGTCCACAATCAGACTGGGGGATACTTGTGAGGTACAAAAGTATATTATATGCTGCCATGACTTAAAGGAGAGAGTGTTGCTGTCAAGAGATACTCCTTGCTTAATTGTAGATGATGTAATGGATTCAGCTTCACTGGATTATGCAATGCTTCCCAGTAGAAGACATTATTATGGCAAGTGAAATGAGTTCGAAAAAAAGTTTCACATGCTAGTATTGACCGAAGTGTAAGCTATATAAATTTGCAACTATCCTTTGAAGACAGACACCTTATAGAAAGGAGATTATCTGATGGATAAAATTAAAATACTATGATTTATTTAGTACTTTGGGAAAATTGTTTGATCTTAGCCGAGCTATGACTTGGCTGATGGATAGTATGTTTCTAACTATCCTATCTAACTATCTAAGTACTGTTTGTAGGCAATTATATAGCATTCATGGATTAGTGAAATATTGAGGCTATAGTAAATATGTTCCTCTTTTGTATTGTCTAATGACAAAAAAAAATCACTGAGGTTGTATAATTTCATATTGCATTGTGTATTTGAGTTGCTGAGCAGTAACAGTAATGAATGCAATGTGAAGTATGCATTATATGATTGAGATTGCAGTTGTGTAAAGTATAAAGTTAAATGTGAACCGTACCATGTCTAAAGGATGTTTTGTTTTTCTTTTACTTTGGACAGACGAAATAGAGGAAAGTTCTATCTTTAGGACCAGCTTCTTTATACAACTCTATCACTTTTCAGTTATCTGTTAAAAAATTTGCAGCACTAGATTTTTTATCTGAAGATGAAGTACTACCAGCATTTCATAAGCTGAGCAACAGTTTTCCACGTGAAGGAAAGGAACTTCTTTGGTATTTCACTGACTGGTATATCCTTAGTATTAAGCCTCAAAAATTTAGTACTCAAACAACTTCATTTGCAAGATTTCCACCTTTGTTCCCTCTCTCATTTTGGAATACTGCTGCACTAAATGATTTACTCTTGCCAAGAACTCAAAATTCTGCAGAAGCTTGGCATAGGCATCTAAAGTGTTTGATTTTAGTGTGCTACAGACTTACCTGTATTAAAATCTGTTTTAGTAAGAGAGCAAACCTGAGTAGATGAAATGCGAGTACGGAGGTCTGCTGGTTGTCCTCCTTCTCCAAAGAAATGGAAACTATTCCAGAGACATAATCAGTTTGCATTTGTATTGCATCATAAAACTAGTATGATTGTAGGGAGTTTCTTAAAGCTGTAGTTACACTAGTAAAGATGTAAGAGGGAAGGCTTTTAGATGAATACATTTCTTTCCCTTTAAACTACGCTGTCTTTCAAAGCAAGCTGAGCAGTATGCACTGTGCACATTACAGGTGATAACTTTGTAGAGGTTAGATTTCAGGAATATATGAATGTTCCTTTTCTGTTCATATTAACAAGAGTACATAGAGTGTCAGGAGTGGTGTCTAACATCGAGTACATAGAGTGTCAGGAGTGGTGTCTAACATCTGCAACAGTTTTTTTGATCTTATGAGTTTGGTTATTGTTGTCTCAATATTTTCACTTTCATTTTTATGTTATTTCCAGCAACTAAAGTAGACCCATGCATGCATGTGTATGTATATATATATATATATATATATATATATATATATATATATATATATATATATATCCCAGCATCTGATAAAGAAACTGCTTCAGGGGGGGGTTTAGCACCCCACTATGCAATTGGATAGTAGACTTTCTCATAGATAGACCCAAGACAGTATGCGTTGGCAAGAACACCTCGGAGAGCGTCATTATGAACACTGGGGTACTACAGGGTTGTGTCTTGAGCCCCTTATTGTTCACTTTGCTGACCATGACTGCATTGCCAGGTACAGTTTGGATCACATAATTAAGTTTGCAGATGACACAACAGTTGTGGGTCTCATCAGCAATGATGATGAAACAGCCTACCACGAGGAGGTTAACCAACTGATTGTGTGGTGCGACAACAATAACCTGCCACTGAATGTGAACAAGACCAAGAAGATAATTGTTGACTTCAGAAGGAACCATGGAGTGCACCCTCCATTCACAATCCACAGAGGAATAGTGGAGAGGATAAAAAGCATCAAGTTCTTAGGGGTGCATATCGCGGAGGACTTGTCATGGTCCATAAACACAAATTCTATTGCTAAGCTGGCGCAACAGCATCTTCTATTTTCTGTGAAAAATGAGAAGAGCGAACCTTCCATCTTCCTGCTTTCACACTCTGCAGGGGCACTATAGAAAGTATCTTGTCAAACAATCTTTCAGTATGGTATGGAAACTGCTTTGCTTTGGATCGGAAGTCTCTTCAAAGGGTGGTGAAAGCAGCCGAGAAAATTATTAAGACCATTCCTCCATATATTCAGGACCTATACTTGTCTCTATGTCTCCTATCATTTGGCAAGCGCTATCGCAGTACATGGTGTAAAACCACCAGATTCATTAAGAGCTTCATTTCATAGGCCATTAGACCATTTAACTTTTCTAATAACATGCACGATCATGGCCATCAAGCGTAGCAGATATCTGTGTTGATGAGAACTCATATTTTTGTACAATAACTCGAATGCTAGTCTCAAGTCATATTTTGGTGCAGTAAACCAACTGATGCAAAACTAGCCTTCTTGTGCAATACTGATAACCGTTGGAATTTTTTGCAATAATGCACTGTTTGGATTCATAAAATGTTTTGGGTGTTATGTCTGAAATGGTTTTGCTGTGATGTAGTAATGTCTGTTGTAATGCTTCTTGTGATGTTTTGCACATTGGGTCTGGAGAAACAACATTTTGTTTAGTTTGCACTGTTGAATGAAGTCTGAATGCCATTAAAATTTACTTTGACTTTTGACTTTGATATATATACATGTATATATAAAATACATATTATGTACAGTATATGGTATTTTTGTAATATAATATGCTAATGATGTGCAAGGTGCTAAGAATGTTCTGGTAATACAGTAGCTACCGAGGCTAATCTGAAAATGTTAGGTTCATCTGAGCATATACTGGCAATTAGCACAAGGGAATGTCACCAAGTCTATAGTATTCATTGTGCTTTGGATAGTAGTCAAAGTAGGAAAGTTGTGCCCGCATTGTAGGGGATCTTCTCTAGCAAGACCAAGGAATGTTATGATACCTTTTGGACTGTTCTTGAATTGTGCGTATGTTATGAACTCCCTTTGTCCCCAAATGTGATATTGACAGCTTTTGAAAGAGGAGCTGTAAACTGCATTAAACAGCATTTACGTGACACCACAGCTAAGAGATGCTGGTTTAATTTGTGCCAGATTATGTGGCGGGAAATCTAAAAATTACATTTAGCTGTAGAATTTGGTACTAGTATGGTGTTTTATATGCTGTGTAAGGAAATACCTGCTTTGGCATTCATTGCACCAGATGATATTGCATATACATTTGCAGAGATAGAACATGATATGCCTGAATGTGGAAAGGCATTGTGCACATTTTTCAAAGAGAAATACATTTCAGGTCAGCCAAGACATTATGGTATGTGGGGTATCACATTAGAAAGGTTTCCACCCCTTTTTGAAATTTAATTTTGGAACCAGTATGAGACCTGTGGAATGGAATACCCTCACAGCCAAAATTGTGTGGAGGGCTGGCATAGAAGGTTGCGTAGTCTAATGGGTAAACAGAAACTCTTTCAACTAGATGTCCTCCATGCAATACAACTTGAACAAAATCATGAGTTGGACCTTCGAAGCAGGATGTTATTATGTTTACTATCAACACCTAAAAAGAGATGGTTGTTGGATAAAGAGACTGCTTTTGAAAAACTTTTAGGTAGGATGGATGAATTTACAGCATGGGACTTTCTAAAATTGGTATCTCAGCACTCCTCTAAGTGTTATTGATTTTCCTTGGAAGTCCACTGTTCACATGTTGTATTGCACCAGGAAGCACTATACCCTTAGCAACCATATGGAAAACTAAAATAAAATAGACGCTCACATATTTCTATTAAGTCACGTGTACTGCACTTGCTGTTATGTGGAATGGGAAATGACAGTTACAACTGTGTACTGTGTTTAGATGTTCCGTAGTTGAACCACATCATGGAAATACACATTTATGGTTTCCGGACATTTTAACAGTGTGTTTAATGCACTGTCGCATAACCGTACTTGTTAAACCTCAGATATATGACAGTAGAGCTGTAGTTCAGAAATGTTCAAATTCAGAATTCCACCAAGTCATTTTCAACATTTTGCCATGCACATTGATGTATATATTTGTGTGTGTGCATGTGCAATTTTGTCTTATCTACAGAACTGTCAAAACAACAAACAGGAAAATACTGATCCTTTTAGATCAAATCTAAAATGATCAAAATGGTGAAAAAAAAGAGTAAAAAAAATAACAATATTTTTGCAGGAGCTCCCACCACCCTGCATATTATATATACCAACTTTGAGATTACACAATGGCTAAAAACAAGCTTGAGATTGTTTGCTCATATGAGCATTCACGCTTACACACTGCAACTATATATATATATATATATATATATATATATATATATATATACACATATATACTGTATATTTATATGCTAGCTATTATTTATTTATTTATCTGCAATTTGTTTATTTATGAGGTGTGCTTGTTTACTGACCCCTTTCAGCCATAGTAATATGCAACTAAAGTTTGCAACAAATATGATGCAAATAAAACAGCAGAGCAATAAATAAGCAATCATGTAAAGTAGAACAGGGTATAAGAAAGAAAAAGATAAATACATAGAAACAAGACTATCCCTCAGATTCACTAATCTTCCATGCAGGACTAGGGTAGTCCTGCATGGAAGTGGCCACTTAGGAGTAGGACGGCAGCGCGCCATGCATATTAGTGAAGGCGTGCTGCCCAACCTCCTAGGCGTACATGGAGCATGTACGAGTGCAGGGGGCGTTTCTGAGAGCAGAGCACTCAGAATAAACATGCCCCTGCAAAGCAGAACAGCAGAAAGTGGAAATAAATGAGTGAGGCCACTCATAGGTGCCCGCATATCCTCACCAACAGTTCCCTATGCATACAACAGCAACAAGACATAAAGATGAAAAGAAGAAACCTCCATATTGTTGTCTAAATCTCTGAGTACAGCTAACCGTAGGTGCACGGGTGTGCCTATTTCTCAGCCACGGTGAAAGCAGCCCAAAAGGCTGAAGAGGATAACAAAGACGATATATGCAAATGAAGCATGTCAGCAATAGTGTAGTGGGCAGAGCGTTTGCCAAATGAGCAGGCGTTCCCAGTTCTAGTCCCAGCGCAGCACATTCTATTTTACACAGCAAAGCATGGTATAAGCACTATTTGTAATGCAAAACCCACTAAATAACATAATTTTTATGAACAGGAGTCCGAGTACTGCAGGAAATGCACATGTGAAGAGTCAGTATCATAATGAATAAGCCAACATTAAGCAGGCGTAAGCACAGAAAAGCAGTAGTAAGCATATGTAAGCACCAGTAAGCATGTGCAAGGGTGCTTGCACGGGGTTAAGCACTGCCGATACAGATTAAGCAAAGGAGAAGCTAACTGGGTGTAAGACACTGTGACTGGAAGTCAGCAATGCTAACCTGTGTGCAAACCCGCTTACAACCACTTAAGCACACTGTATTCAATGGCCGGTGTTCTGCCCAGCAACAAAACAAACAACTTCTGCAAGACCAGAGCCCAGGACCATGCACACCATACACAAAACGATTTACCACTAAGCCATGCCAGATATACAGAAAATGTATGTTGTCAGAAACATAACCCCAGCCCAGTCATGCAACAGTACAGAGAATGTATACCTACAGCTAGATGGGTATGTGTGTGCAAATATATCACTACCTAAATGGATGCAACATATCTATAGATGTAGTCACATATATATACATATATATATATATATATATATATATATATATATATATATATATATATATATATATATATATATATATATACACACACACACAAATATATGAACCGATATACATGCAAATGTCGACAACAACACATATATATGTCAACATATATATGTCCACATATACACATCAAGTGACATACATGTACGCAGATATATGTCTCCGTAGGTATATACAGACATAGTTAGAAATATGTAAGCAAATATATATACCCACAGAGGTATACTTGGCCAGACATCTGTAGATACCAATGGTAGATGAACAGAAACATATATGTCCACATGCATCAGCAATGGGCCTGAGAGGCCCCAAACAATATACGTCACATACGAATTTGCATACTCCCCGCCCAGCCAAACACGTCCGCCCTGCAATACACTACCAAGCTCATTGTACTGTACGTCTGTCATTGAACTAGGGAATTAAATTAGCCCTCTGTTATGTTTCACATGTCGACATCACATACCCCTCTCCCCCACCAACTAGGCAGGCCGAGCAGTACAGGCCCATCCAACCCAGGCCATCCCCAACCCATATATGCATAACCCATAGTCCAGCTTTCCCCCACCCACAGCACACATGCAGCCACCATCCATACCCTGGTGACTGGCCCATAGCTACCACACCACAACACATTGCCCCCCCACCCGCCTCGGGACGCATCCCATATGATGTCCCGACCCAAGTATCCTAGGTGTGGCACATGCCGTAGTCCATGCACATAGCCAGGGGTACCTATGCAACCCTGGGTGTAGATGAAGGTTGAATACCCAATGTTTGGGTTGTCCCACATGGGATGAATGTAGAGTTACCACCTGTCCCACTTTGCAAGGGACAGTCCCTCTTTTTGCAGTTGTGTCCTGAATAAAAATTTAAAAAATGGCAAATGTCCTGATATATTAGGGCAAATATATTTAATGTAATAGTTGCATAAAACAGTTATGCTGTTTCTGAAACACCTAAATGTTATAAAAAAGCAGAATAAGCAACTAAAATGCTACAAGAATAAGTGTTTATTTAGGCAAAAAAGTGAAGTTTTGTCCTTTGTACTGGCTGTGGGTATGTTTTGCCTTGCAAAATCTGACGTTTGTACAAAAAATGTCCCACTTTGGGCATTTGAAGAGGTTGCAACCCTAATTCCTGGTACTAACAATAGATTTCACGTGTGACTCTGTGTACACTAACAGATTTAGTTGTAGGTATCGCAAAGCATACGTGGCACACAAGGTTGGCCGGCATGCACACGAAACACAGTATCCAGCAATATCAGTCAACATTACAGGATATGTAGCTAAATATGTAGAGGTATATGTGTTTGTATATACACCCATAACTATATAGATATATAGCTCCCCCTCTCTGTAGTACAAATGTATACATACATAGATAGACATATATATAAATACCCACATATAGATATATACATATGCAGACACCCATACAGCCATATGTTGTTAGATATATATACATCAATATATATATATATATATATATATATATATATATATATATATATATATAGATATATATACATATATATATATATATATGTGTGTGTGTGTGTGTGTGTGTAGATATACACAGAAATATGGCTATGATATGATACAGCACTTAAGAATGACATATGTTCACAGGCCATGCCAATGGAGGTGCGGGGCCCAATCAACAAACACGTAACACGTCGCATGAACTCCCCCCCAGCCAGACAGGGGAAACATACAAACAAACACACAAACAATGTAAACAATCCACTGCTCCCCAGACCACAGGCAGGATACAAACGGGCGGGGGACACAGTGGACCCGAGAAGTCTAATCTTGGAACAGAGACAGGAGCGTCTCTTGCGGGAAACCCCAAATATTGTCTTGTTACAGGAGGACGCCCGTGCAATGACCTATCAAGGCAGGGCATGTACGTACCCGGACTACAAGGGTGGGAAAGCCTGATGACCCATGGGTTGAGACAACGCATAAGATGGGTCCAGTGAAATGGAGAGTGGGCAGTGTGTAGTGGTGTATTTAGACCCAACCTGCACCCAGAGTAAGGATGAGTGCTGTAGAGGAGGTGCAGGTGGGGGAACTATGGGTATGTAATTATGGGTCTAGGCGTGCAGGTGTTTGCTAGAGTGGTTCTATTTGGACAGCCCCAGGGATGTAAGCAATAGTGTTCATTGCAGTAGTTGCCCAACAAGCAGCCACTCCCGCTATGAGTCCCACTGTAGCACAGTCTATTTTACATGGCTAAGTACGGTATAACCAGATGTATTTTTACAAATCCCACTAAATAACACCAAAAAACACATGGTTGCAACAACCCACTCTAAGCATGTAAGCCGAACTACTTGGCATCACAAGGTATTATTGTTGTCCCCACACCACCCAGGGGTGTGAGTATCCAAACCTACCTCTAAATGCAGTGTATATACACAGCTGTTGCCTGAGAAGAAATGGCCACCTGTGGACCTTCCCATCAGCCTACCTGCACATCCCTGGACATTCCCCCTACTATCTGCTCCTCTGTGTGCCCCATTAACACCACTTACCTATCGACCCCTGTTTCATTACTACTAATGTTCACAGTCACAGGTAGGTGTCACCCTCTTCCCCAACTATATTGGCAGAATCTGGAACCTCCTACCCACGTGTATTACCTCAGCTGTCCCACACGACACATATAAATGACACATGAAGGAACACCTCAAGCACACTTGGAGCAGCACATGCTCACCACCTGGCAAATCCTCCCCCCCAACTAACACTCCATACCCCTACAGCATCTAGTGAAACCGACACCTCCTGTCCTATCCGCATATAAATCCCAACATTCTGCTTACCTTCCCTATTGCTCCAACACCAATCATACCATTGACCTACTATACAGTACAATGCGCCCCTCTACCTTCCTACCTACTCCTTCACTATTCTTTTCTACTCTACCACACAGGTATGGAATAACTAAACCTAACCCGAATACCTGAGTGTAACCTATCCAGAGCTGTTAAACTGGAATCCAACTTCACCTTAAACTGACCTTTGTCAACAGTCATACCTGACATGTAAACCTGATCTAAGCATGTATAATACTGACATGTTAATGTGAACTAAGCATGAAGAATGTGGTACGTAGCTACGTTAAGTCTTTTACTCTCTATGAATGTATACACCTCAGTATTACTTGTAATGTGTAGCTGGGGTTTACTGTGGAGCTCCACTCCCCGGGCCACAACTGACAATGGAGAAGCATCCAGTCAGATTGTCCTGGACAACAAATGTGAACTAAATACATGAAGTAGCATGGGGGTATGCTGCAGCAAGTGGGAGTATGCTTGCTTGGGTGGTGGCAAGCAATGGCCACACTGGTTAAGCAATGTGGAGACCAACCCAGTGTAAGACGCCATAACCGGAGGTCAGCAGATTTGAGCCGATCTGAGCCTCGTGCACACCAGCGCATACCCGCCTACACTTCCTCTACAGTGCCTTAGGGTCTCTGTAGCCAACAGCTCTCATTGTGCCCATTAACAAAGTAACCTGCACTCCTGGGTTCCAACCCCCCCACCCACCCTGCACACTATAGTCTAAGTGAGTTACCACTAAGGCATGGCAGATGTACATTCAGCTGCTGTTATCACAAACATATCATCCAGCACAGTCATTCAACAGTATAGGAAATGTATGTAGGTAATGTAGATTAATACCAGCAAACATGTGCACATTGCTCACTCATAGTATTCTGAGCAGTCTATGTGTATCAATGAACTGTGACTTTCCAAACATACTGTGAGAACAGTAGTTTGCATAATACTAAAGAGAAGAATGAATAACGGTGCATACCGTGGGGGCATGTGGGAGTGCTTCATGCACAAAATGTCACACCTGGGGCATTGGTTCTGCAGAACCGGGAGATGAGGCTGGCCTGGTGAGTGAGCAAACCACTGCTTCCTGAATCCCTGGCAGGATGCTACCAGTGGGAGAAACAGTGTAGACCAGCAAAGTCTACCCATGACACAACAACAGGTCCGTCCCTGGCAGGACGAACCAAACCTTGTGGGTCACATAGGTGTTTCCACCAGTATCATAGGAGGATCAAGAGAAGGCTTTAACATATGTGGACTAAATGGATGACGAGCCTGCTGAAGCTTGAGACGAGACAGTATAATGGAGGAGTACCGATACGTGCAGAGAGGGAAATGTGTGGAGGTGTGGTATGGCAGGGCTCGCAACTGGGGAATGGATGGATGCTGTGTTTGTGGAGCTTGGGAGCCAGGAAAGGGAGCATGAGTATGACATTAAAGTAGAAATATGCAAATTAAGTAGAACTGCAATAGTGTAGTGAGCAGAGCATATGACCAATGAGCAGGCATTCCTGGTTTGGGTCCCACTGTAGCACAGTCTATTTTACACAGCAAAGCACGTTATGAACAATATTTTTGTTGCAAGACCCATGAAATAGCAGAAATATAAGAACTGGAGTACTGCAAGATATGCACATGTGACATATCAGTGTCAGATGGAATAAGGTACTAGTAGGCAGGTTTAAGCACAAATAAGCATTAGTAAGCATATATAAGCACTAGTAAGCATGTTTAAGTGTGTTTGCATGGAGGTAAGCATTACCTAAACAGAATAAGCAAAGTAGAAGCTAACTGAGTGTTAGAAACTGTAACCGGAGGTTAGCAATGCTTGGCTCCGTACAAACCCGCGCACACCCACGTACAACTGCTTTAATGTGCCGTAATCACTCTGTGCCCAATGGCCCATGTTCTGGCCAGCAACAAAATAAACAACTCCTGCAGGGCTCGAACCAAGGACCATGCACACCATAGACAAAGGGATTTACCTCTAAGCCATGAAAAATGCAAATGAAGTAGATGTCAGAAACATATCATCCAGTCCAGTCATGCAACAGCACAGAGAATGTATACCTACAGCTAGATGGATGTGTGTGTGTGCAAATATATTACTATCTAAATGGATACAACATATCTATAGTTGTAGTCACACACACACATATATATATATATATATATATATATAAGAAATATCCAGAGATATATACATATATATACAAATATATGAACAGATATTCATGCAAATGCCGACAACTACACATATACATCAACATCTATATGTCCACATATACACAGCAAGTTACATGTATGTACGCAGATATGTCTCTGTAGGTATATATGGACATAGTTAGAAATATGTCAGCAAATATATATACCCACAGAGATATATATGGCCAGACATCTGTAGATAGCAATAGTAGATTAACAGACACATATATGTCCACATGCACTGTGAATGGGCTTGAGAGGTCCCAAACAATACACGTCACGTATGAAGTGGCATACCCCCCACCCAACCAAACACATCTGCCCTGCAATACCTACCAAGCTCATTGTATTGTACATGTGTCATTGAAATTGGGATTTAAATAGCCCTCTGTAATGTTTCACATGATATCACATCCCCCTCTCCCCGACCCACTAGGCAGGCTGAGAAGTACAGGTCTATCCAACTAAGGCCATCCCCAACCCATACATTCATTACCTACGAAAAGATGGGAGAGTGGCCTAATGGTTAAGGTGTTTGCCTTGCAAACACAAGGTGCAGGGTTTGAGTCTCACAAGGGTTAATTGGCTAGGCTTAAAAATGCCTCACAAGGGCAGTTAGCTTAGTACTAGTCTATGAACCTACAGTTCCGCTTCACCCCACCAGCTGCACACACACAGCCACCATCCCTACCCTGGTTACCGGCCTGTAATTACCACACCATCACACATAGCCTCCTCTCCACACTCCCCCCTTGGGACCCATCCCTTATGTTGTTTCAACCCAAGTATCTTAGGTCTGGCACATGCTGTAGTCCATGCACATAGCCATGGGTACCTATGTAACTCTGGTTGTAGACAAAAGTTGTATACCATTGGGCTGTCCCGCATGGGACGAATGATTACCTAGTACTAACAATAGATTTCATGTGTGAATCTGTGTACACTAACGGATTTAGTTGTAGGTGTCGCAAAGCATACGTGGCACACAAGGATGGCCGGTATTCACACGAAACACAGTACCCAGCAATAACAGGCAACATTACAGGATATATAGCTAAATATATAGAGGTATGTGTCTGTATATATACCCATAACTACATGGAGATATACCTCTCCCTCTCTGTAGTACAAATGTATACATACATAAACGTATATATATATAAATACGCACATATAGATATATACATATGCAGACACCCATACATCCATATGTCGTTAGATATATATACAGCAATATACATATATCTATATATATATATATATATATATATATATATATATATATATATATATATATATATATATCACATATATCACATATATATACAGCTAGGATATGATACAGCAGTTAAGAATTACATATGTTCGCAGGCTGTGCCAATGGGGGTGAGGGGCCCAATCAACAAACGTTTAACACATAGAATCAACCCCCCCCCCCCAGCTGGACAGGTGAAACATACAAACACACAATAAAAGTAAACAAACCCCTGCTTTCCAGACTACAGTCAGGATACTACCAGTGGGAGAGACCCGCCAAGTCTATTCTTGAAACAAAGACAAGAATGCCCCTTGTGGGAAAACCCAAAAATTCCTAGCATATTTTGGTTTCCAGGCATTACACAGATGTCCAATGGCAGGGCATACATGTTCTCAGACTACAAGGTTGGGGAAGCCTGATGATCCATGGGGCGAGACAACATATGTGATGGGTCCCGAGAAGTGGGGAGTGGGCAGTGTGTACTGGTGTGGCCAGACCCGACCTGCTCCCAGACTAAGGAAGAGTGCCGAAGTGGAGGTGCGGTTGGAGAACTATGAGTATGTAATTATGGGCCTAGGCATGCTAAGTGTTGGCTGAAGCGGTTCTATGTGGACCGCCCCAGGGATGTAAGCAATAGTGTGCATTGGGCAGACCCGACACCTAATGAGCAGCCATGCCTGGTATGAGTCCCACAGCAGCAATGTCTAGTTTACAGGGCAAAGGGTGGAATAACCAGATGTGTTGTTGCAAACCCACTAAATGACACCAAAAAACACTTGGTTGCAACACCCTACTGTAGGTATGTAAGCCGAACTAATTGGCATCATAAGGTATTACTGCTGTCCTCACCCCCACCCAGGGGTATGAGTGTCCAGACCTACCCCCACATGCAGGATATATACACAGCTGTTGCAGTGGAAGAAATGACCAGCTGTGGACCTTCCCTTCAGCCATCCTGCACATCCCTGGACATGTCCCTTACTATCGGCCCCTCTGTGTGGCCCCATAACACCACTTACCTATCGACCCTTGTTTCATTCGTAACTGAGAACAAGTGATAAAACGAAGCACAACCACAAACTAGTAATTCCCAACGCTGTTCCAAGAAGACTTCCACTCGGAGAAAGAAAGAATAAGCAACAAGTTTATTTCGCCAAACAACTAAGATGCACACAGAAACACAAGCTAATAATCCGGTTAAGCGCTTTTATCTGCTACCAAGCAGATTTCATCAGAACCAGTAAACAGAATGATAACAGTCTATTTAAAGAATTTATGGCGCCAAAAAAACGTTAATTGACAACAAAAACTAATGAATGAATTTAAAAAATGAACATTTAGACTTATAAATTTCCAGTTTTCTCTTAATAAATTTCAAATATACTAATTACAATTTTTGCTGTAAAACCTACTCTCCATTTAAAACAAGTTGTGTAGTTCATTGGGTGCATGTTTAAATAGTACCTACCAAGGGAAATGTCTCAAATAGTTAAAAAAGTTAAAAAAAATCAGTGACAATTTGAATGATGACCATTCCTATAAATACCCTATATTCAATGAAAATATTGTCGATTGATGTGAATAAAATTGGAATTAAGAATGCTGTCAATTGATGTAGATGAGGTTGAAAAAGTTAAAAAGTACATCTACCTATTATAATATAAAACATGGGAAGTATGAATGTACATATTAAAATCTAAAAAGGAATTGTGAGCATAATGAAAAAACGTAAGTAGTATGTGTGACTGTCAATATTTATAATTGTGTAATATGTAAAAAAAAATATATATATATAAATATGTGGTTGAAGATGTGTAATTAATTTAAAGATAAAAATATATAAATATATACATGATATACGTATAAATATATATAAATATATATAAATAATCTACAATTGTACCAAGATAAAATTTAAAATTTAAAATTGTATAAATATGTAAATATGTAAATGTTTGATGTAGTTTGTAGAAAAAAATAATAATAATTAAACATCCAATAAAAGAAAAGGTTTAATACTGATAAAGTCGTTAAGCCCAGGATGGGTGGTAGCATCACATGTTATTTGCCATTTACTTTCCAATAGGGCAAGATATGTTTTCCAATTACCCTTTAATTCTGTGCTACTTATGTGGTCAATAATACTGAAGAGGAACCTGTGATCAAGACCTCTATCTAATATGTGCTTACTCAGAGCGTTTTTAGGGTCTTGTTTCTTAATCTTGTATAAATGTTCATATATTCTTGTTCTAAGTTTCCTTTCAGTCTTCCCTATATAATATGCATCGCATGAGGTGCATTTGGCAACATAAACCACTCTTGGGGTATTGCAATTCCCTCCCAAGCTGAACAACCGTGTCTTCACTATGTTGTTTAACCTAATGACATTAGCATTGTTAATTTCTTTACATTGCTTGCAAGTTCCACACTTTCCTGTACAAGTGTACTTCTTACCCCCATTCTTCTTCTCCTTATTACCTTCTAACATGTTTTTGACGTTAGCAGAGGTCTTAAACACAAACTTAGGAAATCGGCCTGTAATTTCCCTAACTTCATCAGAAGTGGTCATAAGATTCCAGTGCTTGTAAAGTATATCTTTGATAAAGTTCATGTATGGACTATACATGAGTACACAAATGTTTCTATTTTGGTCATCTTTTTTATTCTGCAAAAAAGGTTTCCCTAATAAAGGTGAAAACTTTTTGCCCCATTCATTTTTGACATATGTAATGATGGGTTTGAGCATATCCTCGGGGTAACCCCTGTTTGAAAACATTTTGTGAATAACATTCATTTCTTGTTCCATAATTTCTTTAGTGGAAGACATGTGGGCTGCTCTAATACATTGGCCCTTAAATACACTTTTGAAAATATGTGGGGGATGACAACTTCCATAAATTAAATAGTCATTCGAAAAAGTCTCTTTCCTGTAAATTCTTGACTCAAATTCTTTATCATTGGAACTAATGTAAGTGTCTAAATAGGGAATACCTTTTCTTTCAAACTTATAAGTAAATGTTAAAAAACTAGTGGTGTTGTTCAAGTAGTCAATGAACACCTTAATCAATTCAACAGGCCCATTCCAAAGAATAAACAAATCATCTAAATATCTTGTGTAGTAAACCATATGTTTATAAAACTCACTTGGGAAAACAAATTGGGATTCCCATTCCAACATGACAAGATTGGCGAACACTGGAGCGCAAGAGGCCCCCATTGCGACCCCACTGTTCTGTCTAAAAAGTTCCCCTTGGAACTCTAAAAAATTATAGTCCAAAACCAATCCCATCATGTCCTTTATGAGGTTTATTTTGTCCCAACTGAGAACAGAATATTTTCTTAAACTATTACAGAAAAATTCCAGCCCAGTCTCTTTAGGTATGCTGGAAAAAAGGTCTACCACGTCTATTGTTAAAAAGATTAGATCCTTTTGCCACACCAATGGAGTCAAGTTAGCCAAAAAATTCCAAGAGTCCTTGGTCAAATGGTTCACATTATTATAGATGTGCTTTGTCCAAGCATCAATAGTGACCCCTATATTAAAAGTTTTAGATTTAGAACCAGAGATGATTGGCCTGAAAGGAGGTTTTGTGAGATTCTTATGTAACTTGGGTATCCCAAATATAGTAGCCATCTTTGGGAATTCTTCCCTAATAAATTCATATATATCGTTAGTGATCCTATTATCCAGCAAATACTCTTCAATAGCTAAGTCAATACGTTTGTTACCTATGTTGACTTCATTGGGAGATATTTCCTCGTATTTGCCAGAATTGTGAAGAATATTATGAATCTCTTGGTTATAATCATGAGTGTTAAAAATAACAATCCCACCTCCTTTATCTGGCTTCATTATCCTGATTTCCCGGTTGTTTATTATATCATTCAAACATTGCCTCTCTTTAAGGGAAAGGTTGTCTTCTTTTGAAATTACATGTTCATTTTTGACCTTAACCTGGTGATTTAACCAATACAAGTCTTGAATAACAATCTTTTCAAATTGAGCAACACTAGGGTGGTAACCAGGTATGAAGGCCCCTTTCTTTTTTAAAATGTGGTTCCTACTCAGGTTTTCACTACCCTTGTTCTTATCTTTAAACTGTAAAGCCTGGTTTAATCTATGACAATAAAATTTAATTTCCTTTATAATGTCAACAATGTTGAACCGAGGCGTAGGGATAAATTTCATCCCTTTACTAAATAAAAGACAAAAGTCTTCATTAACATCAAACTCGGTATAATTGTAAACTTTTAAACCATGGGAGGTCTGTATCTTCGGAGGTGTTTGTTCTCCTGTGGTTGATACCATAAGTTCTTCTGTTTTGTCATTATTTACCTTACTACCTCCTGGACATATTGGTTCACACTTGGAGTCCCTTAAAACTACTGACACTTCTTTATCTAGCACTGAAACTTTCTCCTGTAAAATTTGGGGGGAGGGTGGAATCATCCCCCTTGAAAATTCTCATCATCTTCTATTCCCCAAGAGTCAACACGCCCTCTATTTACTCTATCAAAATCCATGTTGGGCTGGGTCTGGGTATTTCTTTTATGTGGCCAAATGTAAGCTTTCTGGATTTTATAAGAACCCAAGTCTCTATCAATTTTCCTATTTTTCCTATTGAAAGTAATGGCTGCCTTATTTTCAGCTGTTTAAAATTGTTTTTGGTATAGTTCGTACCATTTGTCAAAGTTAATGTCCTGAATTATTTCTTCATTTAACCTCTCAATTTCATTAGTAATAATTCCCATTTTTTCATCATTATATTTCATCCATTTTTTCATGAATAAAAAACCAAATTCATCAAACATACTGTTGAAATCATTAACAACATTGTCACTGTATTCTAACCCTAATGGTAACTTAAAAAACCGCAACCCTTTAGGTACAATTCCAGAATTAATGCTTTGTTGTAAATAAGCATTATCAATCTTAATACATTTTGCATGTAAAATTTTCTTCCCCAAAGCAAATATTTTCTCTTTAATTGAATTTTCGTTTGAGGCATATTTAGTCTTTTTGTGACCATAATCAGTGTCTTTTTGTTTAAAAACAATGTCACAATTTAAAAAATTGTCAATATCCCCAAATTTATCACATTTTTCCAAACCATGCCCTGCTTGTTTTATATTACAATGCCTGTTAGATTTATACAAAGGGCTGGAATTGGATTTCTTATTAACAGTACCTTTTATTGGTTCCTGGTGTTTAGTGGTGGTAGAATATGTTTTAACCACATCACGATATTCTGGTCTAGCTCCTTGTCGGTTTGACTCATCATCCAGTTGAAAAAGGCTGAAGTCAAAGGTGCAGTCAACATCCACAGAAGCATTTAAGTTGTTGTCTAAAGTTTTTTCTTTGCTTGTACTGCATTTGTCTTGATGCTGCAAAATCCCTCCTGACACTAAAATGTGTACGTTTGGAGGTTGTGCGTTCGGAATTTCATTACAGCTGTTGTTTAAAGGACTGACATTATCTGCAGTAGTTAAATTCTCACTCGTAGCCATTGGTTTGGCAGAAAAGCCGGTCAAATTACCAGGTTTTGTTGAGTCGGAGTAGACTGGCTCCGTCCATTGAATAATGTTGAGAGAAAGTGTGTTCACTAGGTCCAGTAACTTACTGACGTCGGCTTTTAATGAGTTGATGTCTGCCCTTAAAGTGACAAGCTCTTCATTCTCCAATGAAGCGGATGGTGCCTCGGAAATGTCAGCCATCGGGAAAAGAAAAGCAACTGAGAACAAGTGATAAAACGAAGCACAACGAAGCTGTCGCAGTGGAAGAAATGGCCAGCTGTGGACCTTCCCTTCAGCCGTCCTGAACATCCCTGGACATGTCCCTTACTATCGGCCCCTCTGTGTGGCCCCATAACACCACTTACCTATCGACCCTTGTTTCATTCGTAGTAATGGTCACAGTCACAAGTAGGTTACACCCTCCACACAACTATATTGGCAGAATCTGGAACCCCCAACCCAGGTGTATTAATGCAGCTGTCCCAGACTACAAATGTAAATAACACATCAAGGGAAATCTCAGGCATACTTGGATCACCACCTGCTCACCCCCTGGCGAAGTTCACCACCCCCCAACTAACACTCCATATCCCTACACCAACTACTGACACTGACACCTCCAGTCCTGTCTCGCATACATATCCCAACACCCTGCAAACCTGCACTACTGCTCCCCCACCAATCAGTCGAATGGCCTACTATACAGTTAAAATGTCCCCCCTCCATGTACCCGCCTACACTTTCACTATTCACATCTACTCTACAAGACAGGTATGGCATAACTATACCTAACCCGAATACCTGAGTCTAACCTCTCCAGAACTGCTAAACTGGAATCCCACTTCACCTTACACTGACTGTCATGAACAGTCATACCTGACATGTACACCTGATTTAAACATGTATAATACCAACATGTACATGAAGTAGCGCGGGGTATGTGGCAGCAAGCGTGAGTATACCTGTTTGGGTGGCAGTAAGCAATGCCCACACTGGTTAAGCAATGTGGAGGCCAACCCAGTGCAGGACACCGTAACTGGAGGTCAGCAAGTCTGAGCCTTGCGCACACCTACACATAACCGCCTACACTTCCCCTGCAGGGCCTTAGGCATGCTGTAGCCCGCAGCCCTCGTCGTGGCCAGTAACAACATAATCAGCACTCCCAGGTCCCTCCGCCCCTGCACACTATAGTCCAAGTGAGTTACCACGAAGGCATGGCAGATATACAATCAGCTGCTGTTATCACAAACATATCATCCAGCACAGTCAGGCAACAGTATAGGAAATGTATGTAAGTATGTGCATTAATACCAGCAAACATGTGCACAGTGCTCAGTCACAGTATTCCGCACAGTCTATGAGTATCAATGAACAGTGCCTGTCCATGTACTGTGAGAACAGTAGTCTTGTATAATACTGAAGAGAGGAATGGAAAACGGGGCATGCCGTGAGGACGTGTTTCATCCGTGGAAGCAGGAGATGAGGCTGGTCTGGTGAGTGAGCAAACCGCTGCTTCTCAAAACCCTGGCAGGATGCTACCAGTGGAAGAAACAGTGTAGACCAACAAAGTCTAATCATGACACAACAACAGGTACATCCCTGGTGGGATGAACGAGACTTTGTGGGTCACAATGATGTTTCCACCAGTATCGAAGGAGGATGAAGGGAAGGCTCGAACATACATGGACTAAACAGATGAAGAGCCTGCAGAAGGTTGCATTGAGACAGTAAAAGGGAGGAGTACAGAGACGTGCAGAGAGGGAAATGCGTGGAGGTGTGGTATGGCAGGGCTAGCAACTGGAGAATGGATGGATGCTGTGTACGTGGAGCTCGGGGGCCGGGGAAAGGGAACATGGGTATAACATTAAGGTAGAAATATGCAAATTAAGCAGAACTACAATAGTGTAGTGGGCAGAGAATCCACCTAATGTGCATGCATTCCCGATTTGAGTCTCACTGGAGCACATTCTATTTTCCATGTGAAATCGGTATAACATTGTTTTGCTGTATAACCTACTAAATGACATTTACACTTGAACAGGAGTACTGTATTACACATAGACCCACTCACTATTCAAAGGACATGAGACAACACACAGATATGTATACACAGACAACTTTTAATGGTGTATTTTACAATAATGTATGCCATTATCAACAGCATATAGATCTGGACTTATTTAATCAGTGAGGAATGCAAGGCCCACACAGAAAAGTAGATGCAGACAGTGCAGATATATAACATACTATGCTGTCCAGGCCAAGCCCGTCAATTTGTACAACTGTAGACAAAGGATTTGCAATCAAGATAGGTAACAATAAACAATAACAGATGTAGTTCAGCAGCTGCCAGTTACACCCTGTAGTCAAGGCCTAGGGGGGGCATCTATTACGTGTGATAATGTCTATGTATCTGCCACATGTATGGACCCTGACCAACAAATGTCGTGGGAGTCCACAATATGACTGGGATGATAGCAGGCATGTTAGCAGTAAATTATGATAGGCCAATACCGAACAACCCCTAACCGTATCACAGCAGGACAAAGCCAGCCATATATGTGGAGGACAGAGGCAGGAACACAGGGCCATACTCGTAATATTGCTGTTACACACCCTGCAAATTGCTGGTGTTACAGGATTCGTTGCAACATACCCTTATGCAGGAATAACACATCAATAACACAACTGGAAGCAGCCATGTACTGATAGTATGCAACAGACAGATTGCCAGCTATATATATAGGACAATCCTGTGTGGTGCACAGGCAAAAGCAAACAGACAATCCACTGGCCATCATGTGGATAGGACCACTGTTGAGAGCTATGCAGACCAACTGCATTCCATCCTAAACTACTATGTACACGCAAACACTGCAAGATCAGCAATATACAATGCACATAACAACACTACTCACAATGTCTGTAGGTCTAGAACTTCTTAAGATTGTGTAGTTGTCCTGTGTCTGCAAGCCCTGCTGTAATAGGTACTGCAACCTGCCATCTGTAACACTGCTGACCACATACAGGAAGGATGTCCTCCATACTGGAAAGGTAAATGGACAACGCCCACATGAGTAAGCAATTTATAATACTGGGTTGCCATGACAATGGTTAACTGAATCACTACACTGCAGGCTGCATGCAGCCAGCAACTGTTGCACACTGATTGGTGCAGAGCCCATCACCTGATCATGTGCATCACCTACAAAAGTCATGCTGAAATCCATTCAAACCAACTCATTCACTCTACTGGAGAGGGAGAGAGAGAGAGAAGAAAAAAAATATATAAAATGAAAGTCACACAGTGGGAAACAAATACCTACAAGCCACACTCGTCCAAAGAATAAAAGGTATATAAAACATAACTGTATGTAATTTAATGTAGGATGTGGTATGTATAGATTAATAGGATATATGATGTAGCATGTTTGATATGTGCCATCTGTATTTGTTCCTGTAATGATGTCCCACTGAACAACTACTCTGGACAATACTGTCTGTCCCTGTAAGCAGTGAGACATACCCGCCAACTGTGCAGATCAGCAATGAATGACAAAGATGTCAGCCATAATATCTGTGTATGTTATGTTAGTGTGGACAATAGATGATGGTGGATGTACTGCCGTCATGATAGACACATGGGTGTCAGAGCACACCACTTGCAGGACAGACATGCTAATGTGTAATGTAGCATGTACAAATGCCATAGGTGTGTAATAGGCGTACCAGCAATCTCGCACCATATTTACCACCCTAATGTTAGTCTGTGTTCACATGTGGCACCTGTCTGTGTTACAGCAAGGCAGAACAGTGCAGCTGTGAATGAAAGACAGTTATAGAATGTGGACCAGATGTCTGCATGCACTCCACATATCTGTGTGATACAGAATGTGATGTGTATGTGTACAGATACAGACACTCATATAGATATAGGTATATCAACAACGTACAACATATAGCTACACATATATGTACATAGATATCTATACACATATATATAGTGGCACTGACAATGGTATGCAGGTGAAATTGTCTGTAACAGGCCAGCAAAGATAAGTGTCCCCACAGGGAGCATGGCTACAAACACATAGCACAAAGCGTGGCACATACACATAGCACAAAGCTTGGTACAATACAACATATGTCCCAATGGTAGGCAAGCAGCTGATATAACAAATGCAGTCTGTGAACAGTTTTGTAGCTGATATGGTGGGCGGAGACAAATATGTGCATTAAGAACTATGGTAACCCTGCTGTATGGGTGGCTCAGACCTGTTTCCATCCTTATGTCTTCCAGGAAACATGTCGCATAGTCATCTTCCTGTGTACAGTGCCACTGAATCAGCGATCATTATAGACCACCTGGTACAGCACTATATATTGCTGTTTGGCTGGACAGCCCATGGCCAGCATGAGAGGACCGCCCTGTGGAACGAGCTAGTCCACAAGGTCAATGATGTCGTACTGCATAACCATAGCTTTGAGCAGGTCTGGCATCATTGCACCGACCTGCTTCGCCATGTATGTCGGCGTACAGATGCCGTAAGGAGGGACCACCTCGCAACAGGAGGGGCAACCTGCCCATCCATCCCTCACCCATGTGGAGGAGCTTTTCAGCAGCCTTGTGTCACCAGTCCACCTGCAGCATCAACACTTGGCAGGGCACATCTTGGAGGTGGGTACCATTGACACACCAGCTGAAGAGCATGCAGGCAAGGCCCAAAGGCACATCAGTACCCCACTCGTGTGTCTGCATTTACATCTGTACAGGTACATCATGCAAAACTGAGATGTCATATACATAGTCTGCTGCTGTGTAGTAGTAATAAACTGTTGTGTATAAGCTGGTATATTGTGTAATTCTACTCTTGATGTAACGTAATGCTGCACTCACCTTTTATGAATGCCACAGCTGTGGCCGCTGACATCAGCTTTCTCACGCTTCTATGTAGGTCCCTCCAGGATACCACCATGGCAGCAGTCCGCAGCCGGTGAGTATGATTCGTGTTCATGCATGATGATAAACTGGGTATGTAATAGCTATGGGATATCCCCCATGCACACATCTAACACACCTACCCATACTGCATGCTGTACACATTCATGTTTTGTTGCTGTGAAATGCACTGCATCACAGTAGAGACCATGCTGGGGTATCGGAAGGGTACAACAGATACATGCAAGATAACTAACATCCTGTCAATGTGCAATGTCTCCACAGGGATGTGACGTGTGGCAGGACACACGGCCTACAGTAGGAACATGTGTGACTCAACACCACCATGGCTGCAGCTGCACACAATCAGGTTAAGTAAACATTGCAGACGTAACCCTGACCCCACAGCACTCATGACAGCAGTGTGTGCACTCCAAGGATGTGCACATGAGTAGACCTTGCAACCATGCAGAGGTCTGGGACATGTGTAGGGCACCCCTCACAGCCATGATAATGTCCACTGGTTGTTGGTGCGCATTCAACCTAAGTTGCCAGTTTAGTTCACTTTTTTCTAACAAAAGTTTTATTAAGTATATATCAGTTCCACTTTTGTTCCCTATAGTACTTGCAACCTGTGAAATAATTCTGAATTTAAAGAAGTGGCCTGCGCTTCATTCACAATGTTGTGCTAGTGCTTTATTAGTGTTCTTTTTACTAATGGCGTATATGTGTTCATATATCCGGTCCCACAACCTACGGTCGGTTTTAAAACTTTTGTTAGAAAAAAGTGAACTAAACTGGCAACTTAGGTTGAATGCGCACCAGGAACCTGGCTTAAATGACAGTTGCAGTATAGCTTGTATACTAAAAATTAAAAGTTTATACAGATAATGGGGCACATTTATATACATGTTTACTTTTGGAGCTTCCATTAATTACTCATTATGTGACAACAAAGGGACTGAACACTGAGAGTACAGTTTTTCCATCCATATTAGTAAATAAAGTTGAGTGTATATATGTACACACAAGTTAAACTATTCTACTTGTGCTTAGTTTTGCAGATTCCAATAAGACTGTTTTTTACAGTGGACTTTTTACACAACATTGGGATTTTGCATTTCATACTATAATAGGTTTTGTAACCTGAACTTTGTTTTTCAGTTACCACTAACAAAGATAGAGAACGAATGTTGGGTACTATTGGTGGGAATACAACTTTGTACATTAATTTCTGATTCACATTAACATGGTTTAGTGTAATCTAAGGATACAGCCTTTAATATTTGAGATACTGTTGTGAATTATATGTACTATAACTTTAAATTTACTGGGTGCATTAAATAATTGCCAGCTCTGATAGGTTAATTAACCAAAAGGAGCTCTTTTTAAACTGTGACAAATCATTAAAAACTTGTCTGAGGAAGTTCAGTTACTGAAGTGAACGAAAAGCGTTTTACAAGTACTTTCTTCTGTTTGGTTTCATCTACTTGTTGGTTTCTACAACGTGAAAGAAGTTCTACAATTTAAAGAAGCACCTCTTCTGGACTAACTTTTGAAAAGCAACTTGCCTCTTTGAATTTGCTACCATGTGGCTGGTTTGACTGTTTGACTCAATGTGGATGCTTTTTCAGTCACTCCACTGGAACTTTCATGGCAGTGTGCTGACAGTTTACACTTGGGGAAAGAAACAGACTTTTCTTTTCATCAGTGATTTTGCTGGAAGACCTTCAAGTGTACAAGTACTTTTTTCTGTTTGGTTTCATCTACCTGTTGGTTTTTACAATGTGAAAGAAGTTTTACAACTTAAAGAAGCACCTTTGCTGGACTAACTTCTTAAAAGCAACTTGCCTTTTTGAATTTGCTACCTTGTGGCTATTTTGACTGTTTGACTCAATGTGGATGCTTTTTCAGTCACTCCATTGGAACTTTCATGGCAGTGTGCTGACAGTTTACACCTGGGACTGTGCTTCAACTTGGCATTACTCAAGGAAAAGGTACTGAACTACTTAAATATACCAGCTTTTTATATTGTTTGGCTTTTACACGTGTACAGCTGTTTTTAAGAAAAGTTTTTTTCGTGGCCAAGTGTGTTTTGACTTGATGGACTTATACACAGTGTGTAAACACACCAGCTAGTTTAATATAAGCTTTTTGAAAACACACTTGAAACGTTTGGTATTTGTTCACCTGTACTACCAGTACAACAAGGAAGTACCAAGTTTTTAAGGTGGTTTACTGTGACGTAAAACCTTTTGGGTTACCTTGAGCAAACTTTTTTGTAACTAATAAAGACTGTTGTTTCATCCTACCACAGAGCCAGGTGGTTTTTGTTCATAGTTGGTGACGTTTATTGGTGGATCCATAACATCGATGCAAGGACAGGCTAACATGGTTCTGATGCACATAGTGACTGTGATAGAGTGCCACAATGTACTGCAGTGTAAAATGTAGTCAGGGGTAATGTGTACTGCATACATGTCAGGTAGTGAGCCATGCAGCTATGATGCATCTCAGCTGTTGGTAACACCAATTGATATCCCCATGCTGTCGTCCATTTGTGCTGTAGGCATACATGTGTCAGCAGGAGGATGGTCCGCAGTCATATTCCACAAGAATATGTCAGTGTGGTGGCACCATGGCCGTGACATATGTGGTGTACAGTTGCACACATGCCACAGGTATGTATAAGTTACTGGCCGTGCAAACTTCAGCTGTGGCCAGTTGGTACAGGTATAATCTGCACTCTTATGTCAACCCATCCGCATACACACACATCCTTGCTTGGCAACACTGTGTCTAGACCCCAGCCTGGGTATGTAGTGCTACTGAACTGTGTGGCTGTCATTGCACACATGACACCATCTGTAGGGTGAGGTGTGCACCAGATCACATGTTACATGCAGACCATCCACAGACACGTACAATATGGTAATGGGGGATGTAATGTTTGTATATGGAGATTACATAGTGTGTCATACCATCATATACACATTGACTGATACAGAACAGGTAGACACATATCTTAGAGACCTGGTTGTATAGTTGCTAACTAACTAGTCCATGTGTCCAGTGTGTTACAGGTAGGCTGCACACAGCACATGTGTAACTGGGCTGTATCCTGTTATCTGTTACCTGTATGGGTGATGGTGACACTGGCCACCTGAGAGAGGTACATGGGCCATATACCAGGTGTACCATGGTGTAAAGACAGTGTACACAGCATCCACATCTCCCACTGGATATTGTACACACTAAAACCCATCACTAAGACATACCCACTATCACACATTGGCCATGGCACAAAAACAACCCTTTGCATATCACAACAGTGGTACCACAAGGATATGCATGTGATGCACATGCCACAGGCTTAGTAGGGTGTTGCATTGCATTGCCACACTTATGGGTGACAACAACAATATCCATACTACTGTGTGGCAATGTGTATCATAATAGGAGTATGTGGACTCGGACTGGTGTACCCTAAAGATATGCACACATGCACACATACACACACATGGCAGACCTCAATGGGATTCCCATGTCTACCGACCCATTGGTACAACATTGTTGTGCTGGTACTGCAAGGCACATGTAGCTGTTATGGAGAGGAATGTAACAGGATACATGTTATGTTAATGGGGTAGAGAGGCACCATACACTATAGGAGTTGTACAAATAGGCACCCCCCAGCCAAACCCGTGTGCCCTCTTCAAAAGGAACCTTGATTGGATGGGAGAAATGAAATTCACCCCGGGGATCACGTCAGTCGCCCTGCTAGACAGGGGTCCAGGGAAGTAAATAGTGTGGGAAGAAATAGCCAGGGAATTGTTAAGGCTAGGCTTGTATAGGCCCTATTGCTGATAGCCTAGTACCAACCTATGAACCTATGAATCCTGCAATACACTACCAAGTGTTGGAGATCCCATAACCAGAGCCAGTGACAACATGGGCACACGATGTTACCTGTAGTACATCCCACCTGTATGATGTCATGCTGGTATTGGTAACATATCATGCAGTACAGTCTGGCTCCCATGGGGAATGTATTACGTGGAAGCCATCAACATTACCAGGTGTCAGATACACAGACATAGATATGCAGATACAAGTATGCATATTTATAAATAAATATATATATATATATATATATATATATATATGTGTGTGTGTGTACATATACATGTGACTACACATACACATGCAGTTATATGTACAGTACGATTCATAAGTGATAGGTGCACACAATATGGAACAGCCACTATGCCTACAGTAGACCTCTGAATGACTGGACACTGTATGTGCCACCCATACAAATGAGAATCATTGCATGTAACATACACCCACAGAGAGGTCATAGGTAAAATGACACCCACAGGTTTGTAGACATGGAAACCTTCCATCGTGTATTATTACAGTTCTACATGGCATGCCATATAGCTGTTCGGACACTGACAACTATATCAATGGAGTGATGCTACAGTGGACCAGTTACAGTCATACAGTAGGCTGAAAAGGTTCACAGCTGTCCAGGCCAAGCCATTCACATTGTACAATAAGAAAGACATATTGGGCCACAGGATACCTAACAATCAACAGTATGTACTCCAGGTGTGTAGTTCAGCAGCCTCTATCTACATACTGTACAAACATAGTAGGTGGTATAGATGTCATATGACCACATGGGTTGTAACTGCTACATAACATGGCATAACTGACACTATCATGAGCACACCAACGCACAGAACAATTTGTATGGCAGGTGGCAGTAGTCCTGCAGTACCCATATCCATGTCAGTAATGTGTATATAGGTGAAGTATATGGTACTGTACATCCAGATACCTTAAGGCAGCTCAGCCCTGATACCCCCACATTTTGTAGCAGCCTAGGTCATTTCTGGTGCTCCCCCATAGACTCAATAATACAGGGACATATACCACTGTTACACACACTGGGATCTTCAGTGCATGCATGAGGGTACACATGTATTGTGTAGGTGGCACCCACACATATATGGCCCCAGTCCCACCATATGTGTGGGGGTTACAACGGCAGTGGACTGATGGCAGACATGGCAGTGTGTTATACTCCCAGACCACTATGGATCAACCACCGACATTATGACATATGTGCAAAGCTTGGTATGTAGGTGATGGACAGAGGCTGGAATACAGGCACATATGTGGACAACTGTTGCCATACACTATGCAAGGTGCAGGTGTTACAGTATAGTCTGTAACATACCCTTAGTCAGGGAATTAATAGTAGAGACGTTCATGGATGTAGCCATGTACCGGTAACATGCAACACACACACTGCAAGTGTATTATCTGACACAAGACCTGTGTGGTGGACAGACAAGACATGATAGGAACAGCACCAGCCGGCATGAGGGTAGGCCACAGTTGTGTGCTATGCAGATGGGCTGCATTCCATGGTAAACTAGTATGTACACCCACACCCTGTAACACAAGTACTGTACAAAGCATAACACAACTCCACTCACAGTCTATCTGTACTTCCTGATCCTCCTACAAATATGTGGCTGACCTGAGTGTGTCGGTTCTCCTGTATGGGGTATTGCTACATGCTGTCGGTAGCACTGCTGTCCACACACAGGACAGATGCCCATCACACAGGAGATGTAATGGGACCACGCACACATGATGTGGGAATCTATAGTGGGTGGTTGCCATGACAGTGTTAATTGGGTGTAGTACACATGTGTAATAATATATCTGGCTATCTAGATATGTATATGACATATATTCCCACCATATGTCCTGGACATGAAGTGTAGGCCAACCCCAGCCCCTATGTTCCCAATGTTGTAGTTGCAGGGGATGTCAGATATGTATAGCAGGTACACTAGTAGACTATTGCTACTGTCACTGGGATTGTCTTCACAAACATGATGTGTGTAGGAGGTCACATCTGCTCATAACATGTGTGCCATTGGTTACTGAATGACATCCAAAGGACATCAGTGTACAGTATCGCTGCTAGCAAGTAATGCCACTATGGACTGCAGCAGAGATATTGGCTAATATATGTGGAGGGTCTGACACAGTCTGTACAGTCCAGAGGTATACACATAAGCCCTTAGTGCTACACATGTGTACCATGCCTGTCAATATGGATGTGGATGGCCATATAGATGGGTATAACACATAATGACTGGTATATGATGTCCACCATAGGTCATGCATTCACACACCCCTGCCTGGCCTGTAACAGTATGACTGCTGGTACAGGGGTGCCATGGCCACATACTACACAATAGGTATTGACATACATCAGCACTGCATCCCACTGCCCTGTCTGACATACATGACTGTTAGGGGAGGTCCGGCAGCAGGACATCTGACTAGTATCTGCACATGACATCCCACTGGGTAGGTACACTCAGCTGCTAGGCATGTCACAATGCACTGTGCAGGCTGCATGCAGATTGGCTCAACACTGGCCTACACCTCCCAAGGGGGAATGCACATGTACCTGCATATAAAACAGGCTTAGCAGGCATGTCACAGCACAGGGTAAGATACACCTGTGTGACAGTGCATATCCACAGTCAATGTGAACACAGCCACAGCAACATATGGTTAGCTAGCATGGTATTACAGTATATGGACTATGTGTTCAACACCATCCTCATATGTGCCACTCACAGACTGACCCTACATATACTTGCTTGCTACACAGTTTGGTCTGGTGGCTGCCTGTGGTATGGGACATGTGTTTATGGCCCTACAAACATGTATGCCACTACAGTACCATACAGTGGGGCAGCATGTAACATCTGATAGTAGGGGAACTAGAACAATGTCATCTACCACAGTCCGTACACAGGCTAAGGTACATCTCAATACTACACACACTGTCGACATTCACCATAGGTACACAGACCTCAGTACTGTACGAACATCCACAGAATGTGCAGGTAATGTCATGTAATGTAACCCCTACTGTACATAACATGTGTAGCAGTCAGATATATCAGTGGCTTGTTCTCAGATATAATGCCACAAAGTATGGTGTGCAGCACATATACACCACTTTATGCACAACATATGTACAAAGGTTGACAGAGGTGTGGCTGGGAGCACATACACAGGGCCAATATTGACATGTTGCTGTGATAACCACATACATTTACTGTTGTTACAGGGTTGCTGCAACATATATCCTTTGAGGGATATGACATCTGTGACTACCACAGCTTTCTCCATCTACTGACTGCAATCCCCACACTACCTTCAGCAGTCAACAGCTAGATGCTCCATGGGTGACACATGCAACCATGGACACAACACTGCCCTGGCTGCAGATGACACTGCAGATGGAGATTCCCCATCAACATGGAACTGACATGGCAGATATTGAGGCATGTACAACAGCCATATCCACACAAACACTGTGAAAACAACATTACTCCAAAAGCAGTATAGCGGCACTTACAGTCTGTAGTCAGGTCAGGCACATCCACCTCCTGCTTTTTGCACTGTTTTCACAGTGTATGTTGTTAGAGCTACACTACACTCCATCTGAGATGCTGTTTGGCACATGACAGATCTAGTTCCTGCTCACAGTTGATGAAAACGGTTGATGTTCCTAGGTATTGGAGTGTGTTTCCATACAGTTGGCTATGGGAATGTTACCACAGCTGTTTCATATGCAATCAGCTAGAGGAGGGCTGAGATTTGTGCAGATGCCATCAGCTGATCATGAGCATTACTTACATTACATATGCTACTGCCTAAACAAAGCAGGTGTAGGGCTCCACATCCACCTGAGAGGGGGGTGGTGGACACAGATAGAGGCAAATACATGTTAGGGAAAGGTGAGAGGGTAAAACTGAAGCATGTTTGTGTCACACACCTAGCAACACAGGGTATCAAACCCCTATCAACTATGTAGTGATAGCACAGTTTGCTGCAATTATTGGATGCGCTACATGGACTACCTGTTGTGGAGCACTCAGAACATATATGTGATGGTGAGTGACATCTGCAACATGGATACAGTAGCTGTACAGTAGGTGACATACACATGCCTGTCAGCATGGAGAGGTGCCAGCGTCAACACAGCCATACCCTCACAAGGACAAACACACATTGGCACACGTGGCAGGGCCAGGTGTACAACTCATCGGTTGAGGGATTGTCACATCACATCACTGTACAGGTATCCTATGCACCACACAGGTCATATGGGGGCTGTATGTGCGAAGGGTATGGGAAGGTGTCTGACATCAGACAGCATGCTGCAGTATGCCCATGGGGGTTGTAGGGAGTGTGGATGTGACCATCTGCAGCATGCAACACACACACAAACACACACAGTGCCACTACTGACATGCATGGGTGCATGCCTGCACAGGTGTGCGGTGTTCGACTGCGCAAGATGGCTGTCTAAGGCTAGGCAATGGGTGTACCTTGGCATCTGGCCACATGATGATGGTCTGCATTGTGGCTCAGGGATGTAGTGTCTGCATTTGCATACACAGTTGGGTATTGTATCCCACATCCAGTCACCTGGGTGACTACTGTGTGTGGGCAATGCTGTGCATCACTTGCCATGTCTGTGTTCCTTTGTCCATGACATGGATGGGGTCTGGGATGTGCACACCTCCCACATGCATGTACAGTGGAACTGTACCTGGGGTGTCCAGCCCATGTTGTGAACACAGATTATCATCAGATGTGCCAGTCCTGGCCACATGTGGCAGAAGCTGGTAATGGCCAGCAGCTTTACCCTGCACCTACATCGAGTGCATCTGTTAGCATTCCTTGGTGTGAGAGACATCTGTCCATACAGGCATGTTGTCAGGCATGGTATGTCCGTTGTGGGTCACATTCAATGGCACCACAGGTGCAGTTGTCCATTGGGGAACATGGGGGAGGTGCATTGTCTGCACGTATGTGCATATTGGACAGATGGACTGGGTCTCATGCCCCTCTATGGCCCACCGCTGTCACTCCATAGTTACTATCAGTGGCCGATATGCAGTGTACTACCCACATATTGTCTGTTACCTAGGCATATGTGTGTGTGTGTGTGTGTGTGTGTGTGTGTGTGTGTGTGTGTGTGTGTGTGTGTGTGTGTGTGTATGACACATGGGGTGAGAATGTGCTCTGGGTAATACTGGGGGGAGCTAACTGTGATTGCCTGGTCTTGATGTCACATGTCTGGGTATGGCTCTGCACCCCAGCCTCTCAGCCATATCACATGTGTTATCCCTGTACACTGGACATTGTGATATATAGTATGGACACCATATAAGAAATATGCAAAACCCACTCCACATTGGCCACAGGTGTCACACAGTCACAACCACCTCTACACAGGATACATGTTACAACACACACTCACATGCACACCTATCATGTTTGGGAGTAGAACCTTTACCTAATTAGTGTATTACACTACAGCACTACGCAGTTATAGTACGCACCATGGATATTACTGCAGTAGTCTTTGCCCAAAAGTGTACTTCACACACACTGACATCAGCAGGATTGCCAAAGTAGGGCATTTGAAATGACTGTGAGAGACTAGCCTAAAATGTATTGCTCCCTACACAAGATCATGACACACGCAATACATCCAGAACTGCCATGTGTGGGGAGGGAACCCAACCACGCTTCTAATTCACAACATAGCAGTATGCATTTACAGGACGTGCTACGGTGATTACTGGTCTACAACATTCCCAGAGGTGTATTTCTAGGTGCGTAACATCAGCAGCCTTGCCAAAGGTGAGTATGTGAAATGTGAGGGGTGTGAGTACCCTAAAAGTATTGCTCTCTACACAGTCAGACATGCACGCATACACACACAGTTGGTAGGTCAGGGTTAGAACTCCCAACTAACTCCTTAATCACACTATGCCATACAATGTTAAGGGATGTTCTACAGAGATTACTGGGCTACAATCGTTCCAGAGGTGTATTTCAAGGTGCGTGACATCAGCAGCCTTGCCAAAGGTGGGTATTTGACTTGTAAGGGGTGTGAGTATCCTAAAAAGAATTGCACACTACACAGTCAGACATTCACACAAACAAAGACACACACTCACTTGCCAGGTTTGGGGTTGGAACTCCTACCTAACTAGTTTATCAAACTACAGCAGTATGCAGTTACAGGATGCGCTACAGAGTTTACTGGGCTACAGCCTTACCAGGAGTGTATTTCTAGGGGGGTTCATCAGCAGCTTTTCCAAAGTTGGGTATGTGAAATGTAAGGAGTGTGAGTTCCCTAAAAGCATTGCTCTCTACACAGTCAGACATGTACGCATACACACACACACACACACACAGTTGGCAGGTGGGGGGGCTAGAACTCCCAACTAACTCCTTAATCACACTATGGCCATACGATGGAACAGGACATGCTATGGAGATTACTGGGATATGATCGTCCAAGAGGTGTATTTCAAGTTGTGTAATATCAGCAGCCTTGCCAAAGTTGGGTATTTGACTTGTAAGGGGTGTGAGTAGCCTAAAAAGCATTGCTGTCTACACAGCCAGTGACAGACAGATACGCACACATACGCACACACGCACAGTTGCCACGTCTGGGGTTTGACCTCATACCTAACTACATTTTCACACTACAGCAGTACACAGTTACAGCATGCACTACAGAGATTATGTGGCTACAGCTTTCCCAGGGGAGTATTTCCAGGTGGGTGACATTAGCAGCCTTGCCTAAGTTGGGTATGTGAAATGTAAGGGATGTGAGTACCCTAAAAGCATTGCTCTCTACACAGTCAGACATGCATGCATATACACACACAGTTGGCAGGTAGGGGTCTAGAACTTCCAACTAACTCCTTAATCACACAATGGCCATACAATGTTATGGGACGTGCTACAGAGATTACTGGACTACAATCATCCCAGAGGTGTATTTCAAGTTGTGTAACATCAGCAGCCTTGCCAAAGGTGGGTATTTGACTAGTAAGGGGTGTGAGTAGCCTAAAAACCATTGCTGTCACACAGTCAGTGACAGATAGACACGCACACATAGTGTCATGCACACACAGTTGCCATGTCTGGGGTTAGAACTCCTACCTAATTAGTCTATCACACTACAGCAGTACACAGTTATGAGATGCGCCACGGAGATTATTGGCTTACAACTCTCCCAAAGGTGTATTTCACATTGAATAACCTCAGCAGGCTTTTCAGGGTACTGCTATGGGGTGGCCAGTGTGTGCATGGTCCATACACCATTCATGTAGGGGTGACACTTCATAGGTGGCCACACATGGGGTCATATGTCACAGGTGCATGTATAGGGCTACTAGTTGACTACGTCCTTGTACAGCCATGTTGCGCAGCTGGCACATGGACCACATAGTCTGTGGTGCTAACAGGTACTGGTTGCTAGTAACTGCAGTGTGTGACATCTGCACCTGATGTGTTTGGGGCCCTTTGGCTGTGTGCTGGGTGGGACAGGCATGGATTGCTCCTTGTCACGGTCACCCTCTTCCACACATCTGTATCCATCTACCTTTGGCTTATTATGGTGTGTTGTCCTTACATATATGTCTGTATTCCTATCCACTGTGTATGCAAGGCATGAGTGGTGCATACTGACATGTGTCTGCAATAACAATTGCAACCACTGGATGTGTCTGGTCCACTGGTGTTTGCATATATGGCCTTTATGTGTTTAAGTTCACCCCTCTAAAGAGATCCCACTAAAGGAGAGAGTGTAGCCTCCCAGACAGACACATCAAATGCGCAGGTGCGGTCTGTCTCTCTAAACTAAAAGCTAACACAATGGGACAACCGGATGGTGTCCCCGGCTGTGTGCTACAGAAGCTAATGAGGAATTAAACCCGCACATAAGGCAGCTGTTTAAGTGTGTGAGCATGCCCAGTATGACCTTTCAGCATGTTGATGACTGACATTGCCTTCATTTCTCTAAGTGTGTGAGCATGCCCAGTAAGGCCATCTGTATTGCATGTGTGGAGCATGTCCGGTGGTTTGTACTGCACAGCTGACCTTTGTGTTGTACACCAACAGGTAGCATGCTGTGTTTGCAGGGTCTCCACTGATTATTTAGCCTTGAGTGTTGCAACATGTCTGCATTGTGGGGGGGTACACCTGACTATTTCTATGTTTCTACACAGGATTGGGGGGGCGCACCTGACTGTTACTATATTTCTATATGTTGTGGGGTGGAACACCTGGCAGTTGTACAGATTTGCTAGGACTGTACTGGTATGTCCTGTAGTCCATTTCAGTCAGTAGTCTTACCTATCATGCTGGTTAAGCCATACCTGCGTACTACCGTTCTTATCTTTTGATTGCATACACATTAGTTTCTGACTTCCTAGCCATCACAACTGACATCCCACTACCTGGCCTGCTGTAGTCTGTCCGTGTAGGCCTGGGTGGGGGTTACCCATACCCCTCATTCAGAGGCCATAGTATGGCATTTGTTTGTGATTGTCTACACCTGTCCTGCTGGCTGTGACTGTTGTTGGGTATGTGACCCCTCGTGACTGGCATGTATGAGTCCCTTATCTTGTGGGTGTCCCAGTATTGTGGGTGGTGCTGCAGGGCTGCCTATGCCGGATGCACGTAGTACACTGCCTACGCATGGTTAGGCACAGGTAGTGTAATGTTTGGCATCCCTTTTACTGTATGTGAGAGTCAGAGAGAGGTGCTATTTCCAGGGTCCCTCCTGTGTTAGTGTATGTGCTATGCATTGCCTTTTTGCCAGGGCCAGGGCATACTGGTCATGCCTCCTTCTGCCTACTGGGGCAGGCTCAGGATGTTCTTTGTGTTTCACTGTTGCAGTCATTACATTTGGGTAATCTGCTGGCAGGTTGCCCTCAGTCAGCCTGATTAACAAATTCTTGGGTCCTGTGTTGGTTACTGTCCCTTCTTCCATGACATCAGGTCATCAGGGGTATAAAACATGCAGCCGATGGCATTACATCAGTCTTTCTTGCCGCGCGGTGCCCGAAGCAAAAGCAGTTTGCAAGTGCCAGTCGTTTGACTCCTGAAATTTTCATTTTTGAGTTTCAGAACTGAAGTCTTCAACTAAAAAGCTAAGTACCCCGTTGGAGAAACTTTTTCTTGCTCCTTACCGATGACAGTAAAAGTTAATAATTGCATTACTTGTGGGAAGCAAATACCTCGTAAGGATTTTCATTTGTACTGTATTCCTTGCCTAGGCCCTGACCACAACATACCTTGCTGTTGGTTTTGTGCTAAATTTAATCAACGCACTATTAAACGTCGGTACATTTTTTCTTTTTGGCTAACACTTTAATTATCCAGAAATGTCATCGGTTAGCAATCCGACTACCGGAATACTTAAAAAACGCAAAGAAAAAGACAGAGACAGGCTGTCAAGGTCCAAAACTGACGATGACACTTCTCCTAAGCCAGTTGCCAGTTCGCCGGTACTTAGTGAGGTGCTTTCGCAGCCCCTGATACCCACTACTTCTGATTCACAGGCCTCTACTGAGACCCATTCGGAGTCCGGTATGCAGCGAGATGCTTCAATTATGGAACCCGCGAATGTCTCTATCTTAGATGGGTCTTGAGCCGCTGTGCAGGCACCGGCTTCTGAGGGTGTTTTCAGACCTACAGATTTGTATATTAGACCGATGCCATCTTCAAAACTAAGGCCAAAATCTAAATCTATGTCTAAAAATCCAACACCTGGGCCACATGTGCAGGCCCCTATGCCTAAAAAACAAATGATCAAATTGGCTGAAGATTTAATTACTCTGATCAGGGGTAGCCAACCCCCCCCCCCCTTCTAAGAGGCCTAGGCAAGACATTGATTATGAATCTTTTGAACAGGATTCTATTTCTTCTGACTCTTCTAATGAACAGGATTTGTCTATACCTACTTATGAGGACTCTGATGCAGAAGATTCCATTCCTTCTGCTTCTCCCCCTGAGGATTTTTCTTTTGGGGAAACTTTACATACCTTAAGGGAACATTTCCACTGGGAAAGTCAGGATTTCTCTGAATCTGAAAAGAGACTTAGGGATTTTCTTCTTCCTCAGCACAGGCCTTTGGCTATACCTCCTGTTCTAGACATTGTTGATAATGTTTTTTCAGAATCTAGTATGGCTCCTGATTTTCTGCCTCCAGCTCCTTGTAAGCCAGACAGATACTACAGGGTTCCTGACTCCCACAAATTCCTTTTCAAAAATCATATTTCAGATCCTGAAACCATTTCTCAGTGTCCCAAGGGCATTAAGGCTTCTAATGCTAAAAATCCTACCCCTTCTGATAGAGATTCCAGGGCACTGGATAGATGGGGTAAGAAGGTTTACACTTCTGCAACCTTGGAAATCAGGGCTTTAAACTGTCAATTTCATATGCTTAAATATCAACAGCATATCATGGGACTGCTTAAACAGAAAATGACATTAATTTCTGACTGTGTGGAAAATAAAGATTTACAGGATCTATTGCATTCAGCTGAACAAGTTGGAAAACATACTTTGCAATGTGGTGTTGATTCTTTGGAGGCCTCTTGCAGGGCTGCTGTAACTGGGTCTGTGCTAAGAAGGCATGCTTGGCTCAACAAGCAAACTCTGCCTGATCATGTTAAAACAAAATTGTTGGCTGCTCCTTTACAACAGGACCGTCTCTTTGGTAATAAGGCTGAAGAAGTTTTAAAAAAGATGGAAGATAAAGCTAAATTTATGCAAACTGAAAGATTTCTTACAAGTGCAACCTCCAATATTTAGTAGGCACTGGCCTACTAAGAACTGGTCCTTTCCAGTTCCTCCGAGAGCCACTCAAGTCAAACCCAGACATTCCAAAGGCTCCAGGTTTCATAGGTACATAGGTTCATAGGTAGATACTAGGCTATCAGCCTACATAAGCCTAGCCAGCAAGTTTCAGTCACAAGGGACTTTTAGAACAAAACAATGGGGTGGCTCATCCTCCAAATCTGGAAAAAACAAGACACCTCCCTATGGTAAGCAGTCTCAATGACTTCCCTTTACACTTACCAAGCACTTACCTTTTAGCTGCCCCTCTGGGGGGAAAACTGGCACTTCATGCAAGAAGCTGGCGACTTATAACCTAGGACAAATGGGTTTTAAATATAGTATCCCAGGGATACAGATTTCATTTCCGCACGTTGCCAATCTCAAACAGATGGCCAGACTTACCCCCAAATCAGTGGGCAGAGGCCCAAAAACAAGTACTGTCCCTCATGAATATGGGGGCTATTCAACCAGTACCAAGAGAGGAAAAGGGACATGGTTTCTATTCAAGACTTTTCCTTGTACCCAGAAAAGACAAATCATGGCATCCAATTCTGGACTTATCTACTTTAAACACATTTCTGGGCATTCCAAAATTCAGGATGCTTTCTCTTCAACATTTACTTCCTATGCTAGGCAAAGATGCCTGGTTGGTAACTCTAGACTTAAAAGAGGCTTACCTGTATATTCCAATTAGGGCATCTTGCAGAAGATACCTCCGCTTCAAAGCAGGCTACTTGCTTTACCAGTTCTCTGTATTGCCCTTTGGCTTATCTACTGTGCCCAGGGCCTTCACAAAGTGCCTAGCTCCAGTAATTGCATTTTGCAAGCAAAGAAATATTCAAATATATCCATACCTGGATGATTGTCTAATTCAGGCAGAAAACAGGGACATTCTTCTAAAACATCTGGTGTTTGTAAAAAGGGTTCTAACTTGTCTAGGGTACACTATAAACAAAAATAAATCACAACTGGTAGCCTCTCAAAAAATTACATTCCTGGGTGCAAGCTTGAATACAACTGCCCAGATGGCTTACCTTACACCAGAAAAGCAAATTCATTTAGTAACCTACTTCAAACAGGTGGCCACAAAAGCCCTGCTATCTGCAAGACAAATTCTGCAAGCCTTGGGGTTCATGACCTCCTGCATTCTTCTAATTCCATATACAAGACTGCATATGAGGAAACTTCAGTGGTACTTAAAAAGTTGATGGAGTCAACATTGTCACAGCCTGGAAACGATTCCTATCATACCTTGCCTGCAACTAAAGTTCCTATGGTGGGCAGAGACCTGCCACCAAAACAAGGGACTGCCATTCACTCCACCCCTTGCCACCCAAATCCTAACCACAGACACATCAGGCTATGCTTGGGGGGCTCATCTGGCAGGGAAGTGCATTGAGGGCAAATGGAGCCCAAATCAAATGCACCTTCATATCAATCAAAAAGAAATGATAGCTGTACAGAATGCACTGACAGCCTTCAAGGACTACCTTCATCCAGGACAATTAATGATAAAGACAGAGAACACCACAGTTATGTGGTACATAAACCAGCAGGGGGGGGTACATACTCCTACCCCCTTTGCAGACTAGCCATGGCATTGTGGAACACGGCCTTGACCTATCAAATACAACTACAAGCTCAATTCCTGCCAGGAAAGCTGAATACTCTGGCAGATGAACTAAGCAGAAATCTCATGGACCCACATGAATGGAAACTGGAACCATGGATTTTCAACATGTTGACATGCAAATGGGGGAGTTCAGACATACATCTTTTTGCCTCACCCCAGAACTATCAGCTGGACAAATTCTGCACAAGAACTCATCACAAAAAAGCCAGGAAAGTGGATGCTTTATCATTCAGCTGGAAAACCCTATCAGTATATGCCTTTCCCCTCTGCCTCTGCTCTCCAAAGTTCTACTAAAAGTCAAACAGGACAAACCAAAAATGATTTTGATTGCTCCAGACTGGCCTCACCAACACTGGTACTCACTCCTGCGCAATATGTCACACCTTCCACCGTGGCACCTGCCTCAGACACCTTACTTACTGTCTCAGCAGAACAACCAAATTCTGCACACTCAGCTCCAAACTTTGAATCTTGCAGCATGGCTAATCACCTAAATTCACCCTTAGCATCCCTCAGCAAACCTGTGATGGATGTCATTTTGGAGGCAAGAAGGCCTAGTACTAGAAAATCTTATTCTGACAAATGGAAAAGATTCTGTGCCTGGAATCAATCACAAGAAATAAGCACAGCAGTGCCCAATATTCCTCAGATTTTACAATACTTAACTGAGATGCTTCATAAGGGCCTGTCCTTTTCTTCCATAAAAATGCATGCATCAGCCATTTCAGCTCATTACAACACAGAACCTCTCCTCTTCTCTCATCCTCTGCTAAAGCAGTATCTCAGAGGGGCCAAAAACTTAAGACCACACAGGAGAGCTCCAACCCCTGCCTGGGACCTCAATTTTGTATTGAAAAAACTCACTCTCCCTCCTTTCGAGCCAGCTGCTACTGCAGACTTAAAATTTCTCTCCTGGAAAACAGCTTTCCTTTTAGCAGTCACTTCAGCTAGAAGGATTTCTGAATTACAGGCTCTTATGGCAGTGGAGCCTTTCATCATTTTTCATGCAGACAGGGTGTCTCTCAGGACCAATCCATCCTTCATGCTTAAGGTGGTATCCAGTGTGGCTCTTAATCAGACCATCCATTTGCTAACTTTCTTTCCCAATCCACAAAACAAGGAGGAGCAGATTCTGCATTCATTGGATGTACACAGACAACTTATATTTTACTTAAACAGGACAAAATCTCAAAGAAAATCTGAACAACTACTGGTGGCATTTGCTGCAGGGGCAGAGGGAAAGGCTATTTCAAAGCAGACTATTTCCAAATGGATAAGCCATTGTTTTCATTTCTGCTATATGCACCATGGTAAAACTATCCCCCATGGGATCAGATCTCATTCCATCAGGGCTGCATCTACTTCTACAGCCTTTCTCAGAGGTGTTCCTACCAGAGACATTCTAGAAGCTGCTACCTGGAGCTCAGATCATACAGTCACCAAACATTACCATTTACCTTTCTTCTCTAAATCCAGAGCTGGCTTTGCCACTGCTGTCCTGTAGGGCCTTATAGCTGGTCCTAATGCTATATAATTTCCTCCACCCTACCATAGCTTTGGGAATCTACCCAAATGTAATGACTGCAACAGTGAAACATGAAGAACATAGTAAGGTTGTGTACACTTGCCATAAATGTAGATATTCAAGTGTATTCACTGTTACAGTCCTGGTTACCCTCCCTCCAGCCCCCTATTTTTCGCTGACTATACTTATTCTTTCTTTCACTATGCTTATAAGCCCTTTTGGTGTATTTGCTTTTGGGATTGGAGGTATATTTTTTGTGTTTTTAATTTTATTTGCTCCCCATTTGGGGGGCACCTGACATCTGGGGCAAGAAAAACTGATGTAATGGTGTCGGCTGCATGTTTTATACCCCTGATGACCTGACGTCATGGAAGAAGGGACAGCAACTGATGCAGGACCCAAGACTTTGTTAATCAGGCTGACTGAGGGCAACCTGCCAGCAGATTATCCAAATGTAATGACTGCAACAGTGAATACACTTGAACATCTACATTTATGGTAAGTGTACACAACTGTACTTTGTTCCTCCTCCGAGTCACTCTGTGCCTGTGCAGGCCTTGGCATTGGTGGGGGGCTATGTGGCTCTGTCCCTTGCTGCTCCTGCTGCAGCTGTTTCCACAGGATCATATTGTGTAGCATGGCACATACAAGGATGATATGGGTACATGTAGTTGGTGAGTACTGCAAGGCTCCACCCGATGTGTCCAGGCACTGGAACCCTGACTTGAGCATCCCAAACACACGCTCTATTATGATTCTTGTTTGTGCGTGTGCCTTATTATGGAGTTCTTGTTGGGGTGTGTGTATGTTTCTGATGGGTGTCATCAGCCATGGCTCCAGTACGTGTCCAGCATCCCCCACTAGGTGACCATGTGGGATGTCCCCATTGGTAAATTTCTAGTACAGCTGCATCAGCTGCTAGATGTGGGAATTATGATAACTTCCAGGGCAGCCAGCACACATGTTCAGTATTATGCCATGGGCATCGTACATGACCTGGCAGTTGATGGAGGGGAAGCCCTTGCGGTTGATGTAGACATACCCTGGTCACCGGGTGGTGCTTTGATGTGTATGTGCGTTCCGTCTATTGCATCCTCTACCTTAGGGTATTCTGGTATTTACTGGAAGAGACTTATACTGCTGGCCAATGCCTCATGAGTGAGGGAGAAATATATGTGCTCACTGACATGTGCGGTCATGGCATCTAGGAACTGGTGGAATACCCTGGATGCTGATGCCTGTGAGATCCCCATCATATCCCTAGTTGGCCTTAGCAAGGTACCTGTAGCTAGTATTCTTAGGCCTACACATACCTTCATTTCCACTGGGATGGGTTCCCCTCTGTTAGTTCTGTGTGACAGGCATGGTCGACACAGCTCAACAATCTGCTGTAGGAGGTACCTGTCCACCCTATAGCACTCCACTATCTCATGCTCGTGTAGCCCTTGGTAGGTTACCCTGGGTCTGTACACTCTTCTCCATTTCCTCACTGTGGGTTGGTCGGCAGCATTCCCATCCTCACCACCCTCAGCCTCTTCCACAAGTTGTATGATAGCTATTGCAGCCCCTAACATTTTGCTGTTGTGAGTGTTAAAAGTTCCCTGCTTGTTTACACCGGTGGTGTAGGGTGTGGGAAAAACCAGAGGGGTAGGTGTTTGCATAGTTTATAGTGGCGTTCTGGGCTGGGCTGGTCTGCTGCCTGTGTTATTGGCTGGTTCCGATATGTTGTACCTGGCAGCAAACCTAGTACCTCTTGATTAACTTCTTACTGCTGCTTTCCCTTCCCATTGCCCTTCTGTTTTATCCCGGGGGTATGCCACACAATCAGTGTACTCCAATGTGCACACTGCTGCTATTTCCTGGGTTCACTTCCTTTATCTTCCTGTAGATCCTGTTGCATGGCACGCACACCCACTTACACTTTGTCATATGTGTTGGGCAGGTTTAGACACACATTTGCTGTGCTAAGCTGGATGCAACCCCGAGCCACAGGGTTCCAATCCACTGACAGTATGCCTGACACTCCCACACATGATGTCACCTACCTCCTAGTCTTGCACTCAGCTATTCATACTCATACACTGTTGGGACCTGCCTCACATGCTGGGGAAAATGGGGATTCACTAGCCTTCCCCTCATTTGCATAGAATTTCCTGCTAATGCATAGTTACATGTGTCACACTGTGCCTCCCCCCTTAGCAACCACTACTCATTGGCCAGGTTGTCTTTTGCCTGCCATTGACTTGCATGGCAGAATACTCATTTTAGTTAGACTGATTTTTTTAGGTTTATTTTGTTATTTCCCCACCGATCCCATTTGCGCACGGCTGCCCCATGGTTCAATAGCCGTGATCGGCGGACATATCATAAAAGTTGTATTTTGTACATTTGGCATTGTTTGAAATGCCAATGGCCTTCTACTTGGCCATTGGCATGCTTTCTCAATGATATGCAGCCTTTATTTGGAGCTGTCATAGCTCCGTTTTGGAGTTTGCAGTACCCTACTCGGTTACTAACCGAGTACATTTCTGCATATTACGCTAGTCCTGCACGCCCTGATTCCTGCTTCCTGGATGGCAGATTTACCTCACTTGCATAGTTTTTACCTGCAAATGGGATGATTTGCATACCGGGGCTGGGAACGTGCAGCAATAGTGCTAGAGTGCTCGTGCACATCAAACGAGCACGTACGTGGATCGCTCTGCCACCATATTGGCAAAATTTCCTCTTACAATAATCATGCACGCCGTGCAAGCTTTTGAGAATCTGGGGGATTGTATGCATTATTTTCAATGTCTGAAAATTTCATACAGAAGGACACATATAACATACACAGTGAAAGTTGCTACCTGTTAGTATGCTGTGAACATTTGTTCAGTTTTACAAAAGCAATGGAATTGTACCCTTTGCTGCACGTGTTCTTTCAGTCTTGTTTAAATGTTTACACTGTCTGTTGAGATCACATAACTGATGGCGATTTCATGTGGCAGGCCTAGTTCAGCAAAAGTTCTTTTGTGTATTACAGTTTAAAAATGTATATATATATATATATATATATATATATATATATATATATATATATATATATATATATATATAGATATAGATAGCAAGAGATTTAGATAGAGGGACATAGGGTTAGTATCAATATATCAACTTAGAAATAATTGATTGCTAATCAGTCATAGCCAGTGCAATGAACAGAAGAGTTTGCAAAACACGTTATTTGAAACCTTTCACTTGAAAACATAGTGAATCTGTTCTTCCTCATACCCAGAGCTGGATAAAGTTCAAATAGAGCTCTAGGCAGGGTAATGGACCAGGTTTCCCCAGCCATACTGATATTTCATTACTTGGCTTTCTCTCCCCATTTAACATACGACTCTGTTCAAACATGTCAGTCTGCTTACTATTTTCTTCTTTTATTTTGCAATGATCACAAAGATTTGGGTTTAAATTAAAACTTTTACTGCACATTTTACAGAAAAAAAGCACTGGCAATCATTTGCTAAACAAAGCAAAAACTCACACTGAAAACAGTCAGCATGAGCAGCAGTAAAGTTATCTTCACTTGAAGCTGTTATTTATTGTAAGTACATCTGGCAAGTCCTTCAACTACAAAAGACATGTTGAGATTCATAGTCAAATAGTGTTGTGGAAAGCACTAAGTGGCTATGAGAAGGGTGCAAGAATTCAAAGGGCAATGTGAGGAAAAATCAGGGACAGTTGAGAATTATGCCCTCTACACTTACACACACACACACACACACACACACACACACACACACACACACACACACACACGCACACACACACATACACACAGACATGCACACATTACTTTCAGTTACAGCCACTTGTATCACTATAGGGGTCTACTTCAGTGTATCGAATTACCACTTTATTAAATCCCAGATCACTGAGACAACATCTCCGAAACTGCAGAACATCAAATACCTGGAACTTTGACTAACCCTGGGAAAACAACCACTAGCCCAACATAAAAAAAAAATGAAGCAAATCAAATCTACACTCCCCCAACTAAATATACCTACTCCGACATTGCACTACATGGGGAAAGGGCAAAGTTTACCATGTTGGTCAAGTGGTTCTTTACCTATGGAAAGTTTTTGATTTTCCACTTGTTCGATGTTCTACAATTTCAGCAATGTTGTCTCGATGATGTGGAATTTTATGAAGTGGTAATTCGATGTGCTGAAGTAAATCACACTATAGACATCAGATATCTCCTTGAGATCTAGCGAATGAATAAATATATAAACAGTGGCTCATAAGTATATCTGAGCTTGCTGCTGTCAGAACCGTACAGTACAACCCACTGCAACTCCTTTATGATACCTCAGTTTTTTAAGTCAAGTCTTAGAGAAAAGATACAAAATCAGGAAGAGATTTTAAATGTTTCTTTTAAATACTTAAACATTTCCTAGAATAACATATTTTGCATTAGCAAGCATTTTCTAAAACTCACATGCCTGTCATGATTTAGTGACTACAATATACAACACATTGCCAGAAATACACCATTGTGACAATAAGCAGACGAAATGCCTCTCATTTTCTTTGGACAAGAATTCTGGACAAAGCCAAAAATAAAGGTGAGGGAAAGGACAAAGGCCCAAAAAAAGTGACAAATTAATGCTTTTATTTTATTGTATCTATATGATAACAAGGTAACTCCCATGGACAAAGTGTGCATGTTTTTGAAAACAGTTTTATTGGTTTTAACATACAAGCAAATTAAACATATTAGTTATTATATAAGTTTAACTTTTGATGAAGAATGAATGTATAATAAACACAACATAACTAAAGTATTTACAAAGACATCCACATACACATTTCAAAAACTTGTGTGATAATCACAATTTCATATTATGACAGAATCTTTTTTTAATAGTTCTTGCAAACTAACCCACATATTATATGAAGATGTTCTTCTGGGTGATCTAGACTTAATTGTCCAAAGTTCCAAATGACAAAGTTCTGTAATAGTATTTTTGAATTCATTAAATGAAGGAGGGGAATCTGAAATCCAATTTCTAGTTATAATTTTTCTAACCACTGCTATAATTGACCAAATCAGAGGGATTTTAATTTTTTAAACATTGCGATGTATAGGTGTGTTAAAGAGGACCAAATACATAGTTATAGTAAAAGTATCTGTAAATACAGCCTGTAAAAAGTTATTTACATTTTCCCAATAGCATTTTAATTCAGTCCAATCATAAAACATATGAGCCCAATTGATATTTTTCTCTAGTTTACATCTTCTACATAAATTATCTTTTTTGTTTATTTTGCTCATAATAGGTGGTGTATAAAATGACCTATATATGAATCTCCAAGTGTATAACTTCCATTTAAGTGAAGAAGTTGTTTTTCTAGCTGATTCTAGTATTTTTTTATCTTGTTCAATAGGTTGTTCATTATTAATAGAAGTGAAATATTCCATAAACTTTCCGGGCAACTATATGTTTCATCTCTTATAATCCTATATATATCTGTGATAGTTTACCTTTAGATGAAGTTTTATGTTGAATATTTAAAATTAGATAACTCAATAACAATGGAATATATTCTTTCTTAGTATGAGATATTAAGTCAAGCTTATTTAAAAGGAATTGTCTGTATGCTTGTATTTCTAACCAGAGATTACTATCTAGTTCATACTCTTGAATCAAGTTGCCTATTGTTTTTATTTCATTATTTGTCATCATCTGATACCAGTATATTAATCTTTTTTCTTTGAATAATATTGCTTTATTGGGATCAGATGAAGATATAATTCCTTCTGTATAGGCCATAGGATATAAAAGGAAAGACCATTCTTTATATATTGGATATTTATACATAAAATTTGTATAATTATTTATAAGAGTTGAAATCTAACTAGTTGCATGTTTTGGTGTAGCAATTGTTGTGAAGATATCTTTTAGTATCCAGAGAAAATGATTATGTAATATATTTAATTTGTAAGATTGAGGTCTAATAAATACATCTATAGATATTGCTTCCCAGTATTTTTTCCATTTAGCTGAATACGTAGAGTCCACTAATAAGGATATTGTTTTAATAATAGAAGAAATTGATCCAAGTTAGAGAAGGCTATCCCTCTTTTAGACCAGCTTCATATATGATATGTTAAAGCTACTCTTGGTTTGTTTGGAAACCATAAAAATCTTAACATCATTGAGTTTAGTTTTTTAACTATTGGTCTTGTTGGGAGTAATGAAATTGATTGAATGATATATAGAATTTTTTGAAGAATAATCATTTTAATTATTGATAATCTTTCTTCTATTGTAAATAAGATTTTATTCCACTGTGGTATAAGGGCTTGATATTTTTAAGGGTATTATTATAATTGAGGTGTATTATATTTTTAATATCTTTGGTTAATATTATCCCTAAATATGTTATCTGTTCAGAATTAGGTACATATTTATGGTATTTGTTTCCTAGTTTGTTATTATTAGGGTAAATAGGAAGTATGTTTGTTTTGTCATTATTAAAAGTCAATCCTGATATTTTTCGAAAATCATCTATAAAATCAAATAGAGCAGAATAGATGATATATTCCCATTTAGCATTATGAGAACATCATCTGCAAAGAGTTATATTTTAGATGAGATATCTGAATTTATGTTAAAGCCTTTAATGTTTTTATTTACTCTTATAGCATTAGCCCATGGTTCCATTATTAAGGCAAATAAGGGAGAGAGGGGAAAGCCTTGTTTGGTTCATTTTAAAATTGGAATATTTTGTGATATATATGTACCTATTTTTATATATGCTTGAACACATTTATATAGATATGTTATTAGATTTATAAAGTTTTCTGAGAAGTTCAAGCCTTTAAGTAATATAAACAAGTAATTCCAATTCAAAGAGTCGAAAGCAGAATTTATATCTAAACTTATTAGGCTTAAACCTTTTTTTTCTTATTTGAGTAGTCTATTAGGGTTAATGTTCTTTTTATATTATTAAATGTATTTCTATTAATTATAAAGCCTGTTTGGTCTTCATTAATCAAATTTGGTCTAAATTTATTTAACCTATTAGCATAGATGTTTATAAACATTTTATAGTCAACATTCAATAAAGAGATGGATCTATAAGAGCAGTATTTAGTTGGGTCTTTATTGGGTTTTATTATAGGTGCAATAAATGTGTATTTCCATGACAGGGGACTTATAGATTCAATCTGGGTTGTTAAAAAGTCATTTTGTAATAAAGTTAGAGCATTTCTGGGCATAATTTTATATATTTCCAGAATGATTCCATCATTTCCTGGTGCTTTATTTAATTTAAATTTATTAATTTGAGATTGGATATCTGTATGTGTAATATGTTTGTCTATTAAGTCTACTTGTTGTTCATTGAGATATTTATTGGTGTATTTGTTTATAAATCTTTTTATGTTTTCATTTGATTCCATAATAATTTCATTATCATTAATTTTATGATAGTATTCCCCAAATTCTTCAACTGCGGTGGTGGTGCTGCAGTAGCGTTGTTGCCTCACAGTAAGACATTGCCCTGTTCAATTCTCAGGTAAAGCATCTTCTGTGTGGAGACAATGGTGAATGGGCGTACCTTCGTTGAAGGTTGTGCGTCAGAGCTGGCAACTCAGCACGTAAAAATCTACTGCCAATCATTAGCGACCGGAGTTCCGCTGTGGCGACCCCTAACTGGGAGAAGCCGAAAGACACAACAACGTTCCCTGAATTCTTTTAATATGTCTTGTGTGTTACAGACATTCCACTTTTTTTAGTTGAAAAGATCTCTACAATATGACTGTGTTTATTAACTCTTTTAGTTTTATTTTTGAGCTTATTTAAGTATTTAGGACTAGTTGAAAAGGCAAGAAATTTGTATTTTTCCAGACTTATCATAGTTTTTTATTAAGAATTTCTAATTAATTATTGTTTAATCCATTAATTTTCTCCTTTATATCCTTATTTGTCTTATTATCTTTATGGATAAGTTTAAGCTTATCTAATTCATTCTGTAGCCCCTGCAGATCTTTATCACAGGATTTCCTTTTACTAGTGTACCATTTAATTATTTTCCCATATAAGTATGCTTTTAAGGCATCCCAGATATATATATATATATATATATATATATATATATATATATATATATATATATATATATATATAAACTGATGTGTCTAATGTGGTGTTTAATTCAATAACATTTTGTATTTTGTTAGTTATGAATTCTTTAAATTCCTGTAATTTGGCAATATAAGCTGGTATTCTTCTAAACTGCAAGTTAAATGTTGAGTTAATAGTTATTTCAAAGGTAATACAATTATGATGAGATAACAGACAAGAGGTAATCATAGAGATGGTTAGGCCATTGGTTAATTGGTTAGAAATAGGGACTCTATCTATTTTAGAATAAGAACCATGTCTATTAAAGAAAAAAGCATAGTGTAATGATTTTGGGTCTGTTTGATTATTCATATTGTTTAAATGAAATGAATTCATAAAGTCTTTTAAATGTTTGGCCTGAGATGTCATTTTCCTTTTACCTGAAACACTAGTTTCATTTTCATTAAGGATACAGTTAAAATCACCTGCTATTATGTTTCCTTTAGAGAAGAGAACTATTTGATTTAAGTAATTCTTAACTGTATTAGCACCTATGCCTGGTATCCAGTAAACATTAACCAAGGTGAATATTTTCTATGTATTTCCACTATAACTGCACTAAACATTCCTTTGTTATCTTGATATGTGTTTATAATTTTGGGAATAGGTAATGATACATTCCATAGAATGGCAACACCTCTTTTTTTCTGTGAATGTTCAGAACTAGTTAAGATAGTAAACTTATTAGTGTCAAATTTAGAAATATATTTTTTCAGAAGATTTGTTTCCTGTAAAAAATTAAATTAGATTTATGTAAATTCAAGCATCTAAATAAAGTTCCTGTTTTACATGGGTTATTTACACCATTAATGTTAACAGAAATACCTTTCAAAAGAACCATTTTTGTCTGTGTAACAATAATGATGTATTTCTCTTTAATTCAATAACAGCTATTTTTCTCTTACTTTCTTTGAATTTCCCTCTATTATATATTGATTTAAGTCTTTTCTTCATGTGTGGGGTTGTTTTTTGCATATAATCTACTTTAAGTATTTATAAATTTGGAAACGTATGAGTACTTAACATTGTGGATGTCTTGAAAAGGTATTTATTATAACAAAATTTGATTTCATAACCTTAAAAACAAAACCCGGACCCTGCCTGGAGTTATAAACTCCCAAATTGAGTAAGGTCTACCACTCAAATTAGCAACCCTATTTATAGCAGCAGTATTCCAGCTTCCACCATATGTGTATATTAAGTAATTACTTCTGTATTTTCCATCTATCATTTTATTGACCTTACTTGTTAATAAATAAGTCATCAAACTATATACTTCTCTTAAAGAATAAATTGTATTCATTAATGTTTAAACAAAGATTAATTGTTATTGATCTCTAACATGCTATGTTATGTTTAGTGTCCTTAATCCATTCATATAAGTTAGAAATGTCCTTACATTAAACACTTTGTCTAACTCAAGCATTCCTTTCTAAATTAGTGCTTATATTCAGCAGGAATAGATATTAAAATAAGTTATGAAAACAATTCTTAGTTTCTACTAATAGTCTAGCTTAAAAATTAAATATATTAAGAAATCTAGCAATATATACTTTGTAAATAACTAATTCAAGTATGAACAAAATTACTATTATATAAAGATTTATGCATCAGATTTCTTTTCCCTAGAAATATAGAATTAAGCATAAAATAACCCCATTAAACATTTTATACAACTTCAAGTATATACACCAACTTGAATGTTAACTATCTTGAATCTAAATCAAAATTAATCAGATAACACATATGTCATGCAATAATTGTTATGCAGTCAGAGAGTCAGAGGAATATTTTATCAGTTATGCATTTTGTTCAATGTACACAGGTATGTATATTAATTTTACATATACATCAATAAAAGGATTTAAGAACATATTTTTGTGAGTGCTTTCCCCGAGTGTAAACTAATTTTACTGTTCCCTTTAGTTCCATACTATGCACAAGTCTGCATAAAACAGCTCGCTTAATCTGTCTTGTCATCTAATTTAAGTACTGTCATATAAACTGTTTCTTCTTTTTTTAAATGAAAAAGTATATGAGTTTTACTGTTCTATGCCTTTTTCAATTAAAGTTAACATTTAAAAAATCTGCAATAAGCTATTTTATACATATATTTACATTTATGTTAATATATTCACATATTCTTTTATCTATATATACATTAAGAAATGATAATTGATTATAGCCTGTAATATGACTGTACTACCTTCTATCTATTAGAAAAAAAAACAAATAAACATTTAAATTACAAATGTAATAGTATCAATCAATATAAGAATATCATGTAAAATAAAGCTATCTCCTTAGTACTTTAAATGATCATAAACATATGAGACTAGTATCCTCTTATAAATGCATCATGTACTCTTTTAGTATATTAAAATTTGTTGTAACATAAATGTTATGTTTCATTACTGTATTCTAGAAGATCATTTGCCCACAATGAACAGTTGCAGCTGCATTCTTTACTAATAATGCTAGCTTCTTAGCTAGTAAATTTAATATATCATATGTAAAGAGTACTAAGTTATACTGTTTTGTTTTATTTTGTAATGATTTTAATGCAAACTAACCTTAAATGCAATCATTCTCTTAAAAGAGAAAAGTAAAACATTTATGATAGTAAATTATGGCCTTTCTAAATAAGGTTGTAAGTATAAACCTTACTTTTTAGGTTTAAAGTTCCGTTTTCCTTTATTTCTCATCTGTGACGGTTTCTATTCCTGGTTTTACATGGTCTGACATTCCCTCATTGCTTTTACTCGTCATGCAAGTTCAAAGATCAAGATACATTTAAATACTGTTTTAAAGCAGCCTATACTATTTGCATGTCTAATTTATAAGGCTGTAACCATAAACACCATGTCACAAATAAATATTTAACTTCAGCCCCTTTTTTTTTTTGACTGCATTAATATTTATGGATATATATGAAAAGGGGTACCTATTACTTCACCAACAAGTCAAAACAGCGACACTCACATGTTCGACTCCACATCATCGACACTTCATAACATCAACGTTTCAGGTAAGCGATCTTCCCCCTCACAGGACCCATGGTAGCACTCGTTTCTGTCTTTTAACGCGTAAGGTTTACGTCATTCTTCAAAATGTACCCTGACAGCGTTGTCCTTACCTTCTTCATAGTGAAACGAGTGCTACCATGGGGCCTGTGAGGGGGAAGATTGCTTACCTGAAACGTCGATGTTATGAAGTGTCGATGATGTGGAGTCGAACATGTGAGTGTCGCTGTTTTGACTTGTCGGTGAAGTAATAGGTACCCATGAAAAGCTATATAACAGAAAAATAATGTAATATAATATTTACAAAAGGAGACAGCATTAAACACACATTGTAACTAACCTTCTTATTTGTCTTCATTTTCCAGAATATGTAAATCAGACATAATATATAAGCCTAGCCAGAGTGTGTTTGGCTTTCGCCACCCATTTTAAATTAATTTTGCTATACCCTTTTTCGAGGTTAGTATACTGTGCCTCTGTCTAACAGTGACACAGAAGTGATACCTGGGGTAAACCTACTATCACCCATCCACTCATCAAGATTCCTCTTGAAGAGAGTGAATGAGGGACTCTGCCTAACCTGGACTGGGAGTTTATTCCAGAGTGAAGGGAGCCTCTGGGTTATGAATCTGTCCCTCCAGCATGTCCTACTTATTTCAGTGCTGAGGTTCAAGTCTCTCGAGCGCGTAGCTCGATGGGATTTGGATTTTCTGAGTTGCAGCATGTCCATTTATTCCGGGTTGGAAATGGCTTTATATGTCAGGCACAGATTGCCTCTGAGCAGGCGGTATGCCACTGAGTAGAGCTGGAGTTTCTTTAACCGGGCAGCATATGGCATCTGTTTGAGCCCTTTGATCCTCTTGGTGAGGTACTTTTGGGCTCTTTCCAGTTGCTGCAGGTGTCTGGTAAGGTACATCCCAAAAGGGGCATTGTACTCAATTATGGGCCTGATGAGGGATGAGTAAAGAGGCATGATGACCTCCCCTAATCTAGATGTGAATCCCTTCATGATTAGGTGGGCTATATAAAATGTTTTTCTAACCACTTTGGCCACGTGGTTGTCAAATGGGAGATTGCTATCAACTTGGGTGCCCAGGTCCCTAATTACTTCTTCCGTACTTAATGGATTACCACCTATGTGGTAATTTGTGGGCACTTTGTTTTTGCCAAAGGGGATGACTATACACTTCTTGACATTTAGCTTGAGGCCATGGCTCTGGCACCAGTTGTCTGTTTCTATGAGGCCCTTTTGGAGGATGCTTGTGTCGGCTGGAAAGTCGATTATAGCGCCCAGTTTGCAGTCATCTGCGAACTTGGTCAGCCATAGTCCTTCCGTGTTGGCCTGTACCTCCGAGAAATATATACCGAACAAGAGAGGTCCAAGGACTGAGCCTTGTGGGATGCCACTTGTAACTGGTTTGGAGTCTGACATGGCTCCAGCAATTCTAACCATGTGAGTTCTGTCCTTGAGCCAGTTTGCAACCCATCTAGTGACATAGCCTCTCGACAGGATATGTGCCCATATGTGCCCATATGTGCCCATAGAATGGCGCACAGCAACGGTGGTTCAGCTGCACAAGGGTGGGCCCACAACCGACCTTGGGAACTACCGACCAATAAGCCTGACCAGTCTGATCTGTAACGCAATGGAGCCAATCATTATGGAACTCATAAATGGAGAGATTGGGGACCTCCAAACACTTGACCCCGCACAGTTCGGATTCGTCAGGGGCAGATCATGCCTCCTGAACCCGGTGGACTTCTTTGAGACAGTTACTCAGGCTATAGATAAGGAAAAGGAGGTACACATGGCTTACCTTGACCTTGCTAAAGTATTTGACACCATTCCCCATTCGGATATTATTGATAAACTCACCAACCTGGGCATAAACCCTTACGTCACAAGATGGATTTCAAACTGGCTCTCAGACAGATCCCACAAAGTAAGAGTAGCGAGATCTATGTCCAAATCCAGACCAGTAACGAGCAGTGTACCTCAGGGCTCTGTCCTGGGGCCCCTCCTGTTTGGCATATACTTCTCAGAAGTACAGGCAAGTACTGAAGGGCTGTGGCTGACCAAGTTTGCGGACGACTGCAAACTGGGTGCTATAATAGAGTATCCGGTCAACATGGATATCTTTCAGAAGGGCCTTAATGAGACTGATGCATGGTGTCAAAGCCATGGTTTCAAGCTAAATTCTAAAAAATGCATAGTAATCCCCTTTGGAAAAAACAGAGTACCCACGAACTACCACATAGGAGGTAACCCCCTGAAATCTGAAGAAGTAATAAGGGATCTAGGGACCCAAGTAGATAGTCAGCTTTCCTTTGATAACCATGTTGCCAAGGTGGTTAGAAAATCCTTCTATGTGACCCATCTGATCACAAAAGGGTTTGCATCAAGATCTAAGGATGTAGTGGTGCCCCTCTACTCTTCCCTCATCAGACCCATTATTGAGTTCAATACACCAATTGGATTGTACCTGGCTAGGCATCTCCAGCAGCTGGAGAGACCACAGAGGTACCTCATCATGGAACTCTGTCCCTACTAGCATTCAAAACAAATCATCCAAAGCCTCCTTTAAAGACCTCATCAGGCAACATCTCAAGCAAAGTTGGCAGTGCCATGATTGCTCCCCAGGCTAGTGAAAGCGGATAACATATACATACTAAATCTAGAGCAATTGAAAATAGTTTTTCAATCTTACTCACAAACACTGGCTAATCTACAATGTATGTACTGTACCTGTGTACTATGTATGTATTCTACCTACACTCCAAAGTTCAGCTGTATACCACAAATCTATTACTTACCTTTATTTTTAAAATTAATATTTTTTTGATTGTTCTCTTCACTGTAACTGTTTGTGCCGCATACCACTGTAAAAACATGTCTCTTGTAATTTGTGTGTATACTGATTATGTCTAAATAACTAAATGTGTCTGTAATTTTTCTTTGTGGAGCTTTTCTCCCCGGGCCTCTGCTGAAAAAGGGCCTATTCGTCTCAGTCAGACACCCCCGGTTAACAAATGTAAAATAAATAAATTAATTAAGAGGATTATTGGCCTCAAACAGTTGCCCTATGCAGCACGATTGAAAAAACTTAGGCTTTTCTCTGTTGCATACCACCTTCTCAGAGGCGATCTTTGTCTAACATACCCAGAACTGTCGAACATGCTCCATCTTAGCAAAACCAAATCTACTCAAGCTACACGCTCTAGGGATATAAACCTCAGCACAACAATGAATAGAACATGCTGGAGGGATAGATTCCCTTTGCAAAGACTCCCCTTGTTATGGAACAAGGTCTCGATCTACATAAGACAAAGCCCCTCACTATCACTCTTCAAGAGGAACCTTAATGAGTGGATGGGTAACAGAAAGTTTACACCAGGGATCATACCAACAGCTCTACTAGATAGGGGCCAGGGGTACTAGCTGCTAGATCAAGGGCCTAGGGAACTAACAAAAGGGGCAGTGAATACCGCACAATGTGGCTGGGCTAATATATGCCTTCGGGCAGATAGCCCAGTACCTACCTATGAACCTATGAACTCAAGCTAGTTTTTCAAGTGACCCTTGAGAAACATGGCTTGAGATGGTTAGATCTATCTGAGTATACTTTACCCCATTCCCTGTCTTGAGAGCCCATCTGCGTTGGCATTGCTAATCCCACTGTGGTGCTGCACAGACATATCATATGCTTACAATCCTAGGCTCCATCTTAGCAACATGTCATTTTGCTGGCTGGCTCTGTTTAACCATGTTAGGGGATTGTGATCTGTAACTACAGTGAATTTTCTTCCATACAGTAAGGCTGAAGTTTCTGCAGTGTCCACACTATGGCAAGATATTCCTTTTCTACAGTTACATAACATTCCTTCCTGGGTTGGAGCCTATGACTGAGATAAGCCACTGGGTGTTCTTCTCCCTCTGAAGAAATCTGGCTAAGTACAGCCCCCTTCCCATATTTTGATGCATCCACCTGCACAACAAATTATTTGCTGTAATCTGGACTGGCTAACACAGAGGGTCCTCCCAAAGCTTCTTTAAGCTTCTGGAATGACTGCTCACATGCTGGGGTCCACATTACCTTATCTGGCCTGTTTTTCTTTGTCAAGTCTGTGAGGGGAGCAGCTATGGTACTATAATTCGGGACAAACTTTCTGTAGTACCCTGCTGTCCTTAAGAATGCCCTGACCTACTTTTTGGTAACAGGTACAGGCCATGCCTGAATGGCTTCTACTCTGGCAGGTTCTGGCCTGATCTTACCACTCCCCACTCTATGTCCAGGTAGGAGACCTCTGCCATACCCACCTAACATTTGATGGGCTTAATGGTCAACCCTGCCGTCTGTAGTCTGTCCAGCACCTCCCTGACATGTTGAAAGTGCTCTTGCCAGGAATGGCTATAGATGGCAGTATCATCTAATTACCAAGGGCAAACCCTCCTGCTCCTACTAGGATATGATCTACTAGCCTCTAGAAAGTTGCTGGGGCATTTTTCATCCCAAAGGGCATCTTTGTGAATTCATACAAGCCAAAAGGAGTCACAAAGGCTGACTTCTCTTTAGCACTGAGAGTCAACTGCACCTGTCAGTAACCCTTGGTAAGATCAATGGTTGTAAGATACTTAGCCCTACCCAGATGCTCTAGGGCCTCATCTGTCCTAGGTACAAGATAAGCATCTGACTTTGTGTGACTATTTAATTTCCTGTAGTCCACACAGAACCTGGTGCTGCCATCCGTCTTTGGCACCAGCACCACTGGGGAGGCCCAGGGACTGTTGGGTTCTTGAATTACCCCTAGTTCCAACATTTCCTGTATCTCTTCCCTCAGAGTCTGTTTGACTCTCTCCAGGCACCCTATAAGGGGCCTGCCTTTTAGGCCTTTGGGGTCATGTATTCACCTGGTGTTGCACCAGGGGGGTGCACCCTGGTTTCCCAGTGAACATGTCCCCAAACTCCTGTAACACTGCTCGGATTTATCGAACTTAGGTAGGAAATAGCTCCTAGGACATTGCTACCCCTTCCACTAAGGTGTCTGTCTGAGCCTCACTGAGGAGATCAGTCACCAGATCTCCCTCAGACTCCTCCTGCAAGCTACTGCAAATAATCAGCACAAGGGCCTCCTGATCATGGTAAGGTTTCATCATGTTAACATGATACAACTTGTGCTCCTGTCTTCTGCCTAGCAATTCCACCATGTAGTTAACATCACTTACCTTTCTTACCACCTTGTATGGTCCCTCCCAAGCTGCTTGCAGCTTGTTGTGTCTGACAGGAATGAGAACCATTACTTTCTACCCTACAGCATACTCTCTAGCCCGAGCATTCATGTCATATCATACCTTTTTCTGTTGTTGGGCTTCTGCCAGGTTCTCCTGGACCAAGCCCATGAATTCCCTGAGCCTTGTCCTGAGGTTTAGGACATATGACACAAAGGACTCCTTCTGAGATTCACACTCACCTTCCCACTCATCTCAAATTAAATCTAGAGGTCCCCTCACCCTAAGCCCATACAACAACTCAAAGGGTGAAAAACCTGTGGATTCCTGGGGAACTTCTCTGTAAGCAAACAACAGATGGGGGAAATATTTGTCTCACTCCCTCTTAAATTGGTCTGCAAATGCCCATAGCATAGACTTGATTGTAGAGTTTAACCTCACAACCAGATCATTAATCTGGGGATAGTAGGGGGTGGTCTTCAGGTGCTTCACCCCACAGTACTTCCACAGGCAAGCCAGCAGGTCTGACATGAAATTGGCACCTCTGTCAGTCAGTATTTCCTTTGGGAATCCTACCCTGCTGAAAATCTCTAACAAAGCATTTGCCACCTTTTCTGCCTCAATGTAGGACAAAGCCACTACCTCAGGGTATCTTGTAGCATAATCTACTACCACTAGGGTATATGTTTTTCCTGTTGAACTTGGGATACTCAGATGCCCCACAATATCCATAGTTACCCTCTGAAATGGCTCCTCAATCACAGGTAAAGACTTTCACCTTTTCTCCTGCCTTGCCTACCTTTTGGCACTGCTCACAGGTCCTGTAGTACCCTGTTACATCTCTGGAAATTCCAAGCCAATAGAAGTTCTGCATAATACATCTTTTTGTACATTGTATGCCCATATGACCTGCAAAGGGAATATCATGGGCTATGGCTTGAAGTGCCAGATGGTAGGCTCTAGGCACTATCAACTGCTGTACCCACTTACCTTCTAGCCCTCCGTCAGGGGTCCACTCTCTATACAGTAACCCTTTCTCCCAGTATACAGATTCCCCCTTCCCTTTACTGTTAGAGTGTGCTCAACAATATACTAAGGTTGAAAGTAATTTTGCTGCAATTATGCAACATAAATAATGTATAAGATAAAGCTTGCTTAAATGTAGAAATAGAGTTTAGTAATATGTAATCAGCATCCATACTAAATTACCATGGCTTGGAAAAGGAATCTGCTGAATGGACATTTTTCCCTTACAGACTCAAAACAGGATGTATGCAAGAGCAAAAATACAAAATCTGCTTTTAAAGAATGGACATTTTTCCCTTACAGACTCAAAACAGGATGTATGCAAGAGCAAAATACAAAATCTGCTTTTAAAGAATGGACATTTTTCCTTACAGACTAAAACAGGATGTATGCAAGAACAAAATGCAAAATCTGCTTTTAAAGAACAATGACATGTTATTCTGCATATAAGGATGGACACAATATGTTTCCTAAAACAACAGGATATGTTTATGACACTGTGACAATGTGTTTTCTCAAAAATATGTTTTTCTGCATGGAAAAACAGGATATGACACAAGAACAGATGTTTTTATACAAAGATCCAAATAAAATACAGGATGTTCACACTGTCAGAAAAGCTGATCTCTGACAATGTGTTTTCTCAAAAATATGTTTTTCTGCATAAAAGACAGGATATGCTTATCAGCATTGGTACAAGAACATATGTTCATATACAGAGATCCAAATAGAATACAGAACAATGTGTTTCCTCAAAAATATGTTTTTCTACATGGACATCAGGACACTGTTACAGGATATTCCCACTGTCAGAAAAGCTGGTCTCTTACAAGACATTGTTAAACAAGGAAGCTTAGTATTGTTTCTACAGGACTAAAACTGTATATACAGAGCTGTATAAATCCAGTTATGTTAGAGGTATGATAGGGACACAAGTCCTAAGGTAAATGTTATATCTCTCACATCATCTGTACTATATGAGAAGTAAAGTTGGAACAGTACTTTTAAGCTGCAACGTGTTTCCGTTTGGTTTATTATAAAAAGTTATTTGTTACTGCTCTCTAAAGTTGATGCTGCAAAGTATATTCTCTCATCAGTGTATATTCTGCAAGTTTCTGTATGCAACAGACTGTGAATGCAAATATAACTAGACTTTGAATTTTAGCAGAATCCAGCCAGCAAGACTGAGTGTCTTAAGAACACATCAAATCCATCACACCAAGCAGTAAGCAGAGAGAGCTCAAAATATTTTTTCAATGGCGAGGCAGCTGAGTGACTAGCTCCATGCAATTTTTTCATTTACAATCAGGTGACCCACTAGCTACCTGCCTCAGGCCTTGCAATGTAGGGTCTGAGAGCCGAGCCTGTCTCAACTCTCTGTTTGTAACCCTTCCCAGCTCCCCTTCCACAGGAGGTCTGGCATCCTCTGACACTGGTGCCTCACTCTTAGCCTGGGTACTACTACTCACCTCTACCTTTGCATTTTGCAGTCACTCTGTCCAAGGGAACATCAGTACCCACAAGCAGCCATGGTTCACCTTCAGTCTCACTGTTACAGCATTACTTCCTCCCTGAAGTAACCACCTCACCAGTCCTGGCTGCAAGTATGCAGTCTGTCTGGGTCTCCCCCAGGTTACCAGACCCACATGCTTGTCTCAAAGCCTGACTGGATGTAACTGCATTAACACATAATATTGCCTCATCAAAATCCTTCCCTATCAGGACATCTGCAGGATGGTAGTTCGGTACCTCTGTTGTCTCAAGACAACCTACTACTGGCATTTTGTCTTCCCCACTTACTAGCTCTCTTACCTTTTGTTCCCCATCCTGCCTCCATGGACATCTGTATGGCACATGGCCCCACTGGTTGCATTCAAAACATTTAACCCTAGGTCCTGTACATGTACCTGGACTAGTGGCTTCCCCTGCTACTGGCAGATTCTGTTGGGGTAGTCTGTGCTGCCCACCATATGTTCCTTTAGACCCCTGAGCAGTACTAGGGGTCCCTTTCCTGTGCAGGGATGCCCTGCTTGCTAGGTATAGGTCTCCCTTCTTCCCCAACTCCTCTGAAGTAGCACATTGTCTATCAGCTAACCAGATCCTCATGTCCTCAGGCAAAGTGCTAAGGGCTTGTTCCCTCACTAAAAGGTCTGCCAGCCCTTCAAAAGTGGTGACCTGACATCCACTCACCCACCTATGAAAATAAGTGCTCAGTTCAGCAACATATTCACACACACTTTCATCTGCCTTGCGTCTATGCTCACAAAACTTTTTCCTATACATTTCAGGTGTTAGCTTAAAGAAATTCTAGCAAACAGTCCTTAACAGCTGTATAATCAAACCATTCATGATCAGACATTTTAGACAACACAATTACAGCTTTACCATGGAGTAAGGGGGTCAGGAACCATACCAAGATCCTTTGGTCAACATCATACTGTTTACATACCTTCTCAAACATATGAATGAAACAATCAAAATGATCCCCCTCTGTAAACTATGGAAGAACTTTAGTGACCTTTTGTGCTTCTGGGGTCCAGTCACTCCCTTCCCCATTACCTCCAAGACTCTGGTGAACTGTCAGCTTCTCCTTTTCGTGCTGCCTATGCCACTCCTTTTCCACAGCTTCCATTTCCGAATGCCTAGCTTTCAACTTAAGTATCTTTAACTTCAGATGGATTTTTAAGTCCTCTGCACAAAGGTTGAGGTGTCCATTTCCTGAGTGTTGTACATCTCTACGGCCAGTCTGATTGTCCTCCTGGTTCCTGCTTTCTGCTTCAGCTGTGACCAAAGCTGCAGTCATGTCTGCCTTAGTCCGGTTTCCCTGCACCAGTCCTTTAGGCTCCTTGTCAGCTTTCCATACTCCTCTGATGACATCCTTGCCTGCTCTCCCTGACTAACTAAGCTAACAAAAGAAATAAAACAATTGTAATTTGAACTCTGAGTATTCACTGCTTGGCTGATTTAGAAACACCTTTGGTGATCACTGTACACAAGCTACAGGAATTCACACTACCCACACCACTACAAGCCAACTAGTATTTGCAAAGCAATTAATATTTGGTGTGGATATCACACCACTGCCACCAATTAATATGTGACACCCATACAGTGGCCCAGCAATCAAGGAACCTCAATCCTCACCACTAACACCAGTGAGGGGCATCCACATAGAGGAGGATAAGAAATACACAAACAGTAAAGTACAATTGCCATTAAGAGCACACAGAGATCACAGTCAGTCGGGGGCTGGTTTCTCCCTTTCTCTCCAGCTCCACAAATATACTGGCATAGCTTTAAGGTTCAGATCTCGGCCTAGTGGTTAAGCTAAAACCTCCTGCACCCCCTCTGTTCAACCAGTGCTTCGAGTCCCTGCCCAAGTAGCTGACACACACACACACACACACACACACACACACACACACACACACACACACACACACACACACACACACACGCACACACAAGCACACACACGCACACACACACACACACACACACACATGCACACAAATGTACACACACACACACACACACACACACACACACACACACACACAAACACACACACACACACACACACTTCAAGATTTGAGTTATATACAAACACACAGACACTCCTGAGGAAGGCTGGCACAGATACTCCAGCTGTGCCCCCTTTCCACCCAGTCTACAAGGTAGTACCAGCTGCCACCACCCACTAATATTTATCAGCTACTAAATAGGCCCTTACTAAAGGGTGTCCAGTTATTACTTTGCAATATTATTATCCAAATGGTAAGTGTGACTGAACAGCAAGGCTTATTTGGGCTGGCTTGGACAGTATTAATATATACATGCAATGTACTCTAGAGCTTAACTTATCTATACAAAAAACAGTCACAGTTGAAAGGTTTAAAAATATTTAATAATAAATAATAAAAACACAAGACAATACTTCTTACTATACAGTGCTAGTCAAGAGTTCAGAGATCACAGAAAAATACTTAAAATAATATAGTAGAAAAGTCCTGATAGCAATACAGAAAAAAAAACGAATCAAATCTTCCTATTTCCTAGTTATATCTAAGAGAAAACACAGTTCTATAATAAACTTATATATAGAGCATAGGCAGTACTGGTGAGTTGGATGTTCTCAAGACAAATGCAAAATGCTCTCGGATTCTCTCTCTTTAAATTGATAACACAGTGCTGCTTCACATTACATCATTCTTAATTTGCTGTTTTCCCAGGCTAACAGAAACTCAGAGGTTAATAGCCCTTTTGATCTTGTAGCTGGTCAGGAAGCCAGATCAATAAAACAAATTATACATGTAAATTCTAACCATTAACTCTGGCCTCAAAACAATAAGAAGAATTCCTTCATTTAGACATCTCGGCTCTGAGTTTTGACATCAAACAATTACACAATGCTTGACTTATCAGTCTTCCTACAGCAGAGTGCACTGTTGTTACATTTTTGCAGGCCCACATTCAACACCATTTTTCCCATTTAAGAGAACAAGCCTGTGGCTTATATTAATATTTACTATTGACAAAATTATCTACAAAAATTCTACCTGGCTAGCCTGGCAGCCTTAACCTATCTTCATAACTCACACAGTATTTTTTGCATTGGCAGAGTAGGTCAATACAGCTGCATCATGGGTGTATCTAGGCATACCCAATGTACTCCTATGAGTACGAATTTTTCATACTGGAAATAGTACAGAATGTTTTATAACTGTCTAAACTATTGCATAATGTACATTCATATACAACACATGCTTTCCTAAGACAATTTTAACTTTAAAATAGCATTTTCATGGTTACAAATGCCAACCACTGATAGCAAAAGTCCCCTTTCTGGAGTGCATAGGGCAACACTGTGAGAGTTGAGTACAACTCTTTTGCATGCTAGATGGGTGCTGGGAGCAGCAGCATAATTCTTGTTACAACATCTCACTTTCTGGATACACACCCACCAGATGTGCACTAACTGCAGTAGATACAAAATCCATTGTGTATCTACTTTCCTTGTCACCTATTACCTCAGCTCTGTAATTTAAATGAATTTTACATGTATCACATTTGTTCCTTTTGTTGCACTCTAGCTGTGCTCCTCTCACATTCTTTTGTCAACATTTATTTTATATTATGTAGATGTGTCCCTACATGGACATAATTACTTATATATGGCATCATTAATGTTTAATTAGTGGTGTGTGTACATTGATTCTCTTATGTATAAATACATGTTACCTGTTATTCTCCATAATTCCAGTAGCCTAACCTTGGGTTTAGGAAGCCTTTGATACCCTGTCCTGCAAATGAAGACCAATTTAGGAAAATAGCCATGCACCTTGTAGATCCCCATGGGAAGTCAAGTAAAGTTTGTCCATACATACTGATAATCATTGATTGTTACACAAAGTTCACAGAAGCAGTTCCCCAGAAATTACTAAAGTCTAAGGTTCTTATAATCTAGAGTCATAATTCCCTTAGGGGTCATTATGAACCAAAGCAGCCTATTCAGGTCTAAAGATAAAGCAGCTAAGAATCTTGGTACATCATCTTCAAACAGATGGGCTAGTAGTACTCTTTAAAAAAAGGTTTAAAAGCTATGCTTTGTAAAATTGTAGAACAAGATGGTAAAAATGGGACCAGCTGCTTCCATACCTTTTCTTCACTATAGGAGAGGTACTTTGAGCCTTTAACTTAGACAGTCAACATAAAATGAGCTAAACTATAATCACACAGATGCATTAGCAAAATGAAGCAACTCTGCTGCTGTGAATTATATTTTATGTAACACAGAAAACCTGTTCTTACTGAAATGGTTTTGGTACTCACTAGTCTACTAAACCACATCATCTGCATGCAAATATATTAAAAATGACATTCAGGCACAGCAGGACCTTTCCCTTTGTTGCAACATGGCACTTTGAAAATACATTTTTGTACTCTGATTGTAGAGGGTGACCTTCTCAAATCAATGGATGAAGCAACAATAATTGTGTTATTCAAGGAAAAGGGATGTGAATGTTCTGGGTAAATATAGTCCCATTTCTCTATGTAATGCAGATATAAAATCTTTTTCCCAGAATTTTGACAAAACAAATAGAACAGGTTTTGCTAAATGGCATTGATGAGGAACAGGTAGGTTTTCTGAGCAGTGTCTCAGGAATGGAAACATACTGAGGTCTTGCAATAAAAACAGAGAGAAAGAGAAACACTAGAGGATGCCAAAAACATGTGTAGAGTTAGCAGAGATAAAGGGGGATTGTTGTTCTGGGGTACTGTTAATGGAGGTAGCAAAGACATCTGATTGTATAGGGTGGAAGTAACTGATGGGATTGTTGCAACAGGTATTACGTGAGTGTTAGTGGTTAAATGAGCTTTAATCATTGTCTAGATGACAAGATGGCAATGCGTGAGTGTTCCAGTTAATGAAGAAAGCTTAAGGAGGTAATGCTATGGTTCAAGTGTCACCTGAAGAATTCAGTGGTAGTCAAGTAGGGGATAGCGAGGAACAAAGGCTGTTATAGTCAGACAGGGGAATAGGTTCATAGGTTCATAGGTAGGTACTAGGCTATCTGCCCAAAGCCTGAAGTATTTAGGGCAGAAGATATATGATGATATATAATAATACAATGAAAGGGGTGAAAAAACTAAATTGCTTAGACAGTCTTATCTATTTCCTGAGTATCATTATATTACATATTTGTATAAGTAATCATGTCTATCATTGTTTTGTGCATGTGTGTGTGTGTGTGTGTGTGTGTGTGTGTGTGTGTGTGTGTGTGTGTGTGTGTGTGTGTGTGTGTGTGTGTGGTGTATGTGTTTCTTTTGTATTTTGATTACTTATAAAAAGTTCATGTAAATTTCCATTGTTTTGGAGAATCTTAATAGGACAAAGTCTGATAATTCATGGATTAGGTAACCTGTTACAATACAATATATGTGTGTGTGTATATATATATATATATATATATATATATATATATATATATATATATATATATATATATATACTTAATTTGCAACTTTGACTTTAGAAGTAAGTGTGTGTGTGTGTGTGTGTGTGTGTGTGTGTGTGTGTGTGTGTGCATTTATAAAATTTATATTCATTTCATTTCAGTGTCATTCTTTAATCCTGGGAGGTACTTTCAGAAGTCCTTTTCTGTGATAATCCTAGGCCAAAGGAAAAAAACCTGCAGCATGTGCAATTACTAATTTAATTTGTCACATGCAGTCCTTTTAGAAAAATGTTCTTTGCCTGTTAATAGATTTTACAAGATATATAGTAAAATTAAAAACATTAGACAATATTATATTAATGAGTCTGTTGCATAAACTCTAATGATCTTCTTGCACTCTATTGAGGAACAGGGATATGTTTTCATTAGTAAAAATTTGCTTAAAAGTCATTACATACCTAAGCATGCCACACTGTTTTCAAAATCCCAAGTATGCCATGTATCTTGATTTATACTACCTCTATCCAAGAAGAAAAAAGATCTATTATACAACATTCCAAGACAGACTGGTTTATGCATTGCTTAAAATGTAACATTAAAAGAATTTTATTGTATAAGATTTAACAAATTTCCACTGAAGTCCTATACTTTCCCCCTTTTCAGCTCACCATTATTATCTTTATTGAAATTAACAGGTATCTTTAGTAAACTTTTATTTTCTCATTTTTAAGTTTCCTGGGTTAATTTCCAAGTGTGAGCTGTTTTTATTTTTAGTGTAGTGTGTATGTTGCAAACAGTGGGTTTCCTGACATTAAATTATGGCTATTAATTAAGTGTGTGAATCCTTCTGTAATTCCAACAATCACAGACACTCTGCTAAGTGAAGAAAAAGCAAAAACACTGCAACTTCGTTAATTATTTCAAGTGAAGTTGCATTGTTTTCTGTACCTTTTAATGCTCAGTATGTTTCATCTTAATATTGTGATTTCTTGTCTTTCAGTGATCAAATGTTTAAATAATTTATATATTTATCTATTTAACACATGGTCATATACTATAGTTAAGCTGTCTGTGCTGTTACTGCTTAGAAATAATTACTGATACATGTTATTTCAGCTTCTATGTTGAAAGTGTGTTTAGTGGATTACCTGTAAACTACCTGAAGACCCACAAGTGTCATGTGACTAAGCTTCTCAATGCCTCTGCACCCCAAGGCTTAAAATAAGCCTAAGAAAGTATGATCCTTTTGTAGGACAGATCTTAATAGAAATGAAAAACTCTTGTGTTTGGAAGTAACCAGAGTTAAATAAAGAAGCACCACCACAATGCCTTTAAACCTATATCACTATACAAAAATTATATAAATAGACATTGGTGGATTTAAACCACCATGACTACAGTAGAGAACAATATAAAGAAAGGGATAGTGGGAGATGTAGTTTTTAGTGGCTGTGCTGCAATTCTCTTTATGTGACCTTCACGAGGATGCACTTTTTGTCTTTCTGCTCACTTCTGAGTCCAGTTACCAGAGGTAGCTTATCTGAATGAACATTTGGCCAAACATGAGAGACAGAGTGTAGCAACAGTATTCTAGAAGATCATTAAACTACCTCAAATGGTATCAGAAATGAAGAATGCAGGGACAACAAAGCACAAAGGAATGGTGTAACACATACAATAGTGATACATCATTTCAAACTGACTTCAGGTCCTATTAAACCACACTTCAACAAAACATGAATCACTGAGCCTGTTTTATAACCTGGGTTTGTCTGAACATTTTGTTCAAAGCACACTGCACCTGCAAGTAATTATAAGGCTGTTATAACACCTCAAGGTAGGTTATATCATCTTGAATGGGTCCATGAATGTATAATGCAGCAAAACATTCTCAGTGAATGACATTCTGCAGACTGGCTTTAAACAATTTTTCACAGCACAATTTATTTCTGCATTGTTCTGTCAAGGATGTATTCTTCTAATAAAACACTATTAGTGAGACTTCAGCAGGTTAATGAGAACAGTACTGATAAACATCAGATGAGGGTGATACCACACTCAAGGGAGGAGAAGAATGCCTCTTCTGATAAGGAATTTAATCATTAAGAAGGTAGAAGCAGTAACATATGAAAGAGAGCTAAGGTGAATGCCTGCCTTATTGGTAAAAAGACACAGTAAGCATCTCCTTAATTGCCGAAGCAGTTACATAGAGTACTAACTCAGCATTGCTCATATCATCACATACATTAAACTTATGGTCATGTTAACTATCTATGCCACAACCCAAGCTATGTGTATAATAGTATATGCACTTGAAATAGAATGGGCAGATGAAACATATGCAGTCAGAAATAACGTACAAAGGTGATAGGAAACAGGAATTATGGAACAGAAACCATATGCATGAAGTCAACAACCTATCCGTTACAAAGGCTCTAATCAGGGTAAGAAGATTTGGGAGAAGCAAGGAAGAGAATGTGCATTGCTAGCTTGGACACAGAGTTGCCACAAGTGCATAGCAATAGTATGAAGAGGGGCTTTCACATTTTATGGTTTAATAAAATGTAGAGTAAGTCATACAAACCGTAGCACTGTTGCTTCACTGTGGACTTGTAGTCCATTATTAGAGAGGCAGGCTGACACTGGTGTGACACTCTTTCAGGGTGGAAGGAGCAAAGGGGAAAAAATTATTTAATAACAAGTTTAGCAGGTTTCTTAGCAAGAATTTCATTTAGTTGCCTGTCAGAAAAAGGATAATGAGATAAATTCCAATTGCATGAACATAATTTAAAGATAATCACTCATAAGTGAGAAAAAAATATATATAATATATGATACACATGGATGAAACAAAATTTACAAAACTCTAGAGAAATATTCATGTTATCTAAACAAGTAAATTTGATGGATGAACAATGTTATGGCATTATAGCAATTAGTAAAAAAAAACATGGGACAGAGAAACCTTACAGTGATAGAAATGTGTCACAGTTTGAATAAAAAAAAGAAATGTGTCACAGTACAGTTTAAAATGGCTTGCTTTCTAGAAAATAATTGATAAAAATCACAATTTGTTTTTTTAAAAGTAACCCGATAGGCAGAAGTGTCTTTGATCTGGGCGCAGTGTATTGTTGAGTGACTTACCCCAAGACACACAGCAGGGAAATAAAGATCGAAAGAATCAAATACAGAAAGTCAGAATGAATCTCACTGTCATGTCACGACTGTAGTCAACTCTGTTAAATGGTTTGAGAACCCAGCACAACAGCACATGAATGTTAGGTAGCAACAGAGGGATCACTGTGGAACTAACATACAGAAAGTCAGAATGAATCTCACTATCATGTCACGACTGTAGTCAGCTCTGTTAAAAGGTTTAACAACCCAGCACAACAGCACATGAATATTAAGTAGCAACAGAGGGATCACTGTGGGACTAACAAATTTATAAATTGCAGATTTGATAGTACAGTGAGGTTGTGTAGACCCTACCCTGACAAGAATCTGGAGGCAAAAATAGAATGGATTTATGTTAACTCCAATGGAACCATACGGTTTATTCATCACAAACTATTTTTATAGTGGCAGTATTTTTTAGGTTCTAAATCTGAAACCAAACTTAATAAGTCACAGTAAACACAGTAACTATTACATTTATAATATTTTGTAAACAACTTATAATATTTCAGCAACCACTCAAAACACACACATACTGTCAGCAACATTTTATTCATCTAGCTGAGTGCTTTTGTTTGAGGCTAAGGAGTTCTGTCTGAGTAACTTGGTTGTTGAGATATTTAGAAAAATGTGATAAATTAATATCATAAAACAACAGTTAATATCTATTTACCTGCAGTAGACAGAGGTCAAATATTAATGCAGTTGAGTTTGCCATTGTATACGCTTTAAGATGAAACCTTTTAAAACCCTGTACATAGCAAGGTTTTGGAATTATTGATACAAATATGAACAAGCAATATTTGATGCCTAGAGGCGTCAGTAGAAGTTAAGTGCAGATGCACCTGGAGTTGTCTCTTGGATGTAATGAGTTAAGAAACAAATGTTTTTACAGATGAGGACTTTACTAAATGTTGATTGTATTTACTTTAGTGCAACCACATTTAAGAGCAAGATTGTCACTGATATCCTCAAGCTGGCAACACTCAGATTTAAGTAAAACTTATATGAAAAAATAGCATTTAACCTGCTGTTCTAAAATGGACTATGATAGAGAAGTGGAAAATGGTTGCCATTTGTGGACATGAATATAACCAATGTAACAAAGGTCCCTATGTCTTGGATAGGCTTTACAAACTCTCCAGCTTAGATCATAAGTATGCTGATTTTTTTTTTCATTTTTAATTTAAACTCACAACTTCATCAAGCTTGCATTTCAGACATTGGGGAAAAATGCGACTTTCCACATGTTTTTAGATTTCGATGTATGGCTGACACTGTTCATTACACCATCCATGATATGTTCATTACACCATCCATGATATGAAATCCCACCACCATTCCTTACTACTTCCTTCCTACATGCATAAAAGTTAGTGTGCTTTGTAATTTGTTGCCAATCAGTGAAGTGTACTCTGCTGTCTTTCCCCTGACACTGTACCACATGGCCAGTGAGAGGCTGTCTGTGTTGTGGAGTAAACTCATTCATTTCTTTACTTATGAATTGTGGTCCACTAACTTCATCTGTGGTGCATTTGGTGGATGCTACATCCTGTTGAATATATCTTGCATAAATGCTGCATCTTGTTGACTACATCTTGCATGGATGTTGCATCCTGTTGACTGGATCTTGCATGCATGCTGCATCCTATTGATTATATCTTGCATAAATGTTGCATCCTGTTCACTACATCTTGCATGGATGTTGCATCCTGTTGACTGGATCCTGCATGCATGCTGCATTTTGTTGACTGGATTTTGCATGCATGCTGCACCCTGTTGACTATATCTTGCATAAATGTTGTATCCTGTTCATTACATCTTGCTGGATGTTGCATCCTGTTGACTGGATCTTGCATGCATGCTGCATCCTGTTGACTATATATTGGATGAAAATCAATAAGCAACCACCACAAATTAATAAAATAAATAAAATATAAAGTAACAACTAGACCATGCTCCAAAAACTGTTTTAGTAAAAGGACTTAGTCCCTCGGCCAAAAGCCTCTTGGAAGGCTTTTGGCCGAGGTGCTAAGTCCTTTTAATAAAAGAGTTTTTGGAGTGTGGTCTAGTTGTCGCTTTATATCTTGGATGAATGCTGCACCCTGTTCACTATATCTTGCATGCAGTTGCCTTCTTTGCAGAATGGATAGGGAGCAAACTAAAGGTGTGCTTGTGCATCATGGTGAGCTGCCTTGCTGCAATGAAGCACAGACATCAGAATAAAAGACCCAAATAGGTGATGCCACTTGTAATGTAAATATGGTTCAGTTTTAACTGCTTATTGCCAAGTGAGAATTCATGTGCTCTCTAAGCTTGTAAGTTTTAAAGTCAGTACAACGTGCCTGGTATTTCACACCAACCTTCCCAAAGTCATGGATCTCCCTTTCTGTCTGAACCAGTACTGGTTTCAACAACTCAGATAAGATGCAGTTTTCTTTCCTGGCCTGTGGATACATGTATTACCACTGACTTTTTGACACAAACATCTTCAGAAATTAGTAAAGAATATTAACCTCAATACTCTGCCTCACAAACGATATTCTCATTAGCATGAGTCAACTGAAACTGAGTGGCATAATCTTTATCAGCTTCACTGAAACCTTTGATTCCGTATTACACCCTACTTATCCTACAGGGATCACTACATTACTGATTATCACTCACATGCCTTTAGCATGTATACACTATACGCTTTTCAATAGATGCCATGGGATCGTATACATTCACTTGAGCTATCATCAACTCATGCAGATGGAACCTTGCTTTAATGTCTCATCTGAAGGGCAGCACACTCAATAATGTCTCATCTGAAGGGCAGCACACTCAGGAGTGCAGCACCTTCTTATGCTGCCAATATTAGAAAATGAGTCCAAACACCTGGTATGGGAATAGAACCCCTAGTTATATGCTCTTCCAGCACTAAAGGTAAGTGTACTAGCTTTTGAGCCACTGACACTACAGACATCTACAAGTCATAATCCTTAACTTTCCAGGATTTTTTTTCTTTGCCCATGACCTGCCCATCTGGACTTTGGATTCATCCCACCTGTATATCAGCTCCATATTTGCAAAATCGCCTGAAGGCAGTTCACTCAATTTAGTTTATATGGTTTAGCACTAAATGTTACAAAAACTAAACTGTGCTATTTGGTAAAGATAACCACCTATTACAAGCTCCTTATAATTGATATATTACATAGACATTAGGAATAACCTCACATTCCATGCAGCACTTGAAATTTCTAAGCTTCCCTCTTAATCCATAACTTAACTTTTAACTTTTCCCTGCATCACTGTTATGCAATTATTAGATTAAGACATTTCCTAGTTATCAACCATAGAATGTCAACCTTTCAACACATAATTTTAATTGGTGGCATGTTGTATGTGGTATACTATTGTCAGTACTAGAATGTGGCCTCCCACGTGTGGCTGTAAGATCTTTCACCAAAAGCAACAGACTCCAAACTCTGTTAAAGAAAGTCCTTGGTTTCAGGACCACTGTAACTCCCTCACCAAGGCAAGAGTTCTATCTATTTCATTAACAGCCAGACTGCTTTCCTCCTTATTGGTCTGAAAAATTCTTTCCCATCAATAATGACATTCCAAGTACCTAAAGTCCTAAATTATTGATCACAGTCAATTAAACACACACCTGCAATAAATGTAATTAGCATGCAGCACTGAACAAATGCTTTGCTGGAGACAAGCCTCTCTGCAACTCCCCATGTCTTGCTGCATACACCTACCTCCTACTTAAATATAATACATTCATGGTTTCTCACTAGTAGGAAAATAAAAAAAAAAAACAGCCTGCAGTGGGCTAACATTTTGGCATGTGATCTTGCAGTTTCATTATGAGCATAACACAAGTCATCAGAGATCATAGCACTGAATGTCATCAGGGAAATAACACACGAGGAACAGAATGCCACTGATTAATAAGGAAGCCATGCACAGTTCTTAACCACCTTTTGCATCAGGTTCCTTCCTTAAAAAAAAAAAAAAAAAAAAGAGCAGTCACCTGATACCTTCTAAAATCAGTTACCAAACCCTTTCACTCCTCTCACCAAAGGTTATCCATTACAATGATTCATAAAGGCCTTTTCTTACTGGTGGCTTAAACTGTGGAATGAAGTCTCAGTGAACATCAGTCACCTATAAAGTCTTCAACAAATTCAGTCTCATCATAGGAACCACCTTCATCAATCATTTCGATGTAGCTGTCAGGATAAATATGTATTTTACCAGTTCAAGTATGACTTTTCTCTAACTAGATGATGTCCTTTATAGGTTCATAGGTTCACAGGTGTTTACTAGGCTAACAACCACAAGGGCCTTTTTAAGCCTAGCCATGCATCCCAAATCTCTGACAAGTTCTGATACCCTTGATAAGTAAAAGCATGGGCCTGAGAGATCAACCATTTACAGGTTACCTGTTTGCATTAGAGACATAGGTGCCAAACCAGGGATGAATTTCTGGTTTCCCATCCAATTGTCCAAGTTGCACTTGAACTGGGTTATGGAGGAACTCTGCTTCACATGGATGGGGTGCCTGTTCCACAGAGGATGTAGTCTCTGGGATACATACCTATCTTTCCTGCAGGTCCTGTTTATAGTACAGGCAAGGTTTAAGTCTTTAGAATGGGTAATTCAGGTACTGTTTGTTTTGTGGATATGCAGGAGGCTCATCAGAGTGGGATCTGATAATGCCCTGTATGCCAGGCATAGATCTCCTTCAAAAGCCTGAAGAAGACAAAATACAGGGATAGGGCCTTGAGGTGGGCTGCAAAGAAAATATTACTTATGCCCTGTATTCTTTTAGTAAGAAACCTCTGTGGATGTTCCAGTTGTTGGATATGCCTGGTTAGGTACATACCAAAGAGGGCATTGTACTCAATGATAGGTCTGATGAATGCCAAAAACACTGACTTCCTTGGACTTAGATGCCATACCTTTGTTTATATATTGCACAACATAGAATGATTTCCTCACCACTGTAGACATGTGATGATCAAAATCTAGATTACTATCTATGTGTGTCCCTAAGTGCTTGACTACTGGGTCAACTCTAAGGAATGTGTTGTCAAAATGATAGTTGCCAGGGATGGATGACTTCCCAAAAGATACTATTATGCATTTATTGGCATTTAGTTTTAGTCTATGGCTCTGACACCAGTTGTTTGTCTGTGTCAGGCCCTCCTGGAGAACATTTGTGTCAGTGTGAGATTCAATGACAGCTCCTAATTTGCAATCATCTGCAAATTTAGTCAGCCAGAGACCACTGACATTGGCCTTGACTTCTGAGAAGTAAATTCTAAAAAGGAGCAGTCCAAGGACTGATCCTGAGGGACTCCACTTGTGACTGGTCTCTTTGTAGAGGTGGACTTCCCAACTCTAACTTCCTGGGTCCTGTCTGTGATCCAGTTGGCTATCCACCGGGTGACATACGAGTTTGCACTTAACCTCCTGAGTTTGTCAGCAATGCCCAAGTGGGGTATTGTGTCAGATGGCTTGGCCAGGTCAAGGTAGGCAGTGTGAATGGTTTTGCCCTCATCCATTGCTTTGGTGACCTTCTCAAAGAAGTCTACCAGGTTGAGCAGGCATGATCTGCCCTTGATGAAACCAAACTGGGTTGGGTCAATTTTCTGGAGTTTACTATATCTCTATTGATCATCTCCATGATAATTCTTTCCATGGCTTTACATATAAGACTAGTGAGACTTATGGGTCTGTAATTTCCAGGGTCTGTAGATAGCTCATCTTTGTGCAGAAGGATGACTGTTGCCTTTCTCAATTCATGAGGCACAAAGCCTGTTTGGAGGCTACAGTTAAATAGCAATTCCAGAGACCCTGATAAGTCATGTTTCATGCTATTTAGAAGGTATCCTGGGATATTGTCTGGGCCCATTGATGCAGTGTTCTTGGTCTTAGAGAGAACATTAAGGATATGTTCCCTAGTAATAGTAGGGGGACTTATATTTGAATCTATTTGATGATATTTCCTGAGGGAAGGTTGTGGGGGAGAGAGGGGCAAAGCTGGAGCTGAAGTTATCAGCCAGGAGGTTTGATATATATTCTGGCTTAGTATAGGTGGCTCTATTTACAATGAGCTCTCTATGCAATTATGTATTACCTTTGAGGTTGCTGACATAGCTAAAGAATTATTTGTGGTTATCCTTGGCTTATGAGGCCAAAATTACCTCACATTTGGCTTTGAGAGACTTTATTTATCTTCTGAGTTGTTTGTTTAGTTTGATGACAGTGCTATTATCCTGCTGGGTGATGCACCTCCTAATTTTTGCCATGCTTTTCTTCCTCCTGTTATACATCCGATTGATTTTGAGATTCCACCAGGTTGGCTTGTTTTTTTAGTTAGTTCTGTACTTCTTCCTGGTAGGTATAGCTGCCTCTATGCAGCTATTAACATGCTTGTACTTGTGAGAATATCAGTCACTGTCAGGAGTATCCAGTTTGCAACTATGTGGGCAGTGCATACTAGTTTTCCTGTGTGCATCTAGATATTGAAAACATTTCACTTGTGCTTTTACAGGAAAAATGTCACTCAAGGTGTCTGAGTATGTATAGAGTACTACCAATCACTTGAGGGGAAACTAATATGCAGACCCTGAAAATTTAATGATGAAGTATTTAGGCAGATATTCTGAAGTTAGAAGTGAATCAGTACTATGCAGAACTTCAAGCATGAATTTCAACTCACTAGCCAGAGGGGTTTATTGTTATTAATTGCTGCACCATTTTCTCTAAATTATCACTGTATTGTGATTATACCATTACAAATGTACTATGTCTGCTGGATAATGTCTCTTTAGTCATTACTGTTATTTGGTGATGAGGTCAAAGATGAAAATGGGCTTTTATGTCCAGTCTACCCATCTTATATGAGTTAGTAAACAAATACATAAATAAATAATAAATAGAAGGTAATACTGCTAAATTACAACCTTTGTCAATATCAACTGTTTGTATATAAAAGATAGAGCAGGAACAGCAGCAGCTCTAAACATTAACAGCACGGGACATTCTTTTTTGTCAGAACTCTGTATACTGAAGAATGTGCGGAATTAAATAATAATATTTGATTTGCAAACAAAAACAATTGTACATTTTTGTCAAATAGCAAAACAACAACAGAAAAATAACATATGCAAACTATATGCAGTATTTACTGTAAACAATATTGAGCATAGAAACTTCTGTTATACACATTTAACAATTTTCATAAAGTATTTCCATCTTCTTACAATTTCAGTATAGAAGATAGAACTTACATTTCTTAAACAGATTTTTTAAATAAACACTCTGCAGTGCACGAGTGCCTTTTTTACTTTTTTCAAATTTGACTGGAAGAAATGAATGCAGTTCTTGCTAGCTCATGTATACTGTAAAAATTGTTTTCCAGTATTTTATAAAACTTACAAATTTGTTTCTCAAATTTTCAATATATTTTTGTACTCTATTTACAAATCTTTGCAGTTCATATTGCTTAAAGTGATACAGGTAGTTGCAATACAATATTTGGCAAGCATTAAAAGAATGGGAAATATTCAAGTACGTCTTTTATCCATTGTATAAATATGTAAAACAGTCATTTGTCAAGTCTGATCAGATTTTAAAATATCAGCTAGCTGAGTTATTTTTTAGAGAATTCTGTATTGACTTATAGGTAATAAATCTCAGAGAATATGTAGGACATTTGTTGAGTTACCATGGCATGACTTGGATACTGCAGAAAAATTTGGAAATAGTGAGATATGTATTATCAGTTAGTATAAACTGTGCATGGTATCATTTTGATGGTATATAGCTAATGGTGGTATTCAAAACGCTGTGTATATTAAGCTATGCTATTTGTGTTATGTGATATCCAAAGTGAGGGGAGAACCAGTTATTTTATGTTTTTAATGAGTAGGTATGATTTAGAAATACTTTTAGTTCTGAGGTTAGGGCATACCTCTCAAGCTGCAGACATTGAAAACAGGTACAAATGCCCTTGAAGAGTAGGTACATCCTGTCAAAAATCTGGGCATCTAATTAGCTAAAAATATGAGTACCAAATAGCACATAGCTTTTCCAACTTCCAGTAAGAATGAGTTATACTTCTCATAAATACATGTTTAAAAACAGAGAGTGAAAACAATGATGGAAAAATATAAGCACATTATCAAAGAGACTGCAAAATCTATAGCTTTTAATGAACTGTACTGCAAAATTCTAGCACACAAGGCCATTTATTTTTTGCTTTTGAAAAAGGCAGATGTAAGTAACAATAATACTCGTAAGTAACAACAATAATACTCATTTGCCTTCTGGGCACACAGTCCCTTTTCAGAGATAACCGGGGAGCAAAGTCTGGTTAAGTGACTTGCTCAGGATTACACATTGTGCAAGTGAGATCTGAGGGAGTTAAACCCTGTACCACAGAGCCTCCAGTTCACGGCTTTAACCCTCTGCATTAACTGCCATATGTGTCTTTAATGTCACTAGCTTGTTGGTCATGTAGTGTTGTTTTCTGAATACTAGATAGCTTCAAAAATAATGTTTTATGAGGGAGATTCTAAAACTTGTATGAAGATGTAAATCAAGCATGAAAATATAGACACATCTCCAAAAATAGGTACATCATGTGCAGCTGTCAATACAGCTGTAAATAAAGTCCTCCAAAACAGCAACAGATGAGGGGTTTGGAACTTGGTGCAATAATCATTTTTTTAATTGTCTTATTATCAAAACAGTATGACAGGAACTTCATATTTGTTGTTATCTAGATTTTGATCATTGCTGAATGCCCCCTAGGAAATTCTATGTCTGAGTTAGATTTGTTTGAAATAAAGTCACATGTCATTTTATTCTGTGGTAGAGGAAATTGGGACAACTCACCCATCTCCAGTCCTACCAGAATGTTCAGATTACAATGAATTTGTTAAAAAATATAAGATATCATTGAGACATGAAATTTTAACAGACATAAAGAGTAGCAATAGATCAATAAAGATGTTATGGACTGTTAAGTCTCCTGTTTTTCTATGTCCTAAAAGGAGATTGCTAATGGGTTATAATTATATAGGATCATAGAAAGTTACTAGGCTAATGGCCCTAGGGCCCTTACAAGCCTAGCCAAGTTCTTACAGCACGAACAGCACCTACTGCCCCTGTCCAAGAGGGACACAGGTGGAACCCCTGGGGTGAATTTGCAGTCACCCATCCAATCGTCAGAATTGCTTCTGAAGAGTACCAGTGAGGTGCTCTGCTTGACCTGAAGCGGGAGTCTGTTCCAAAACTGTAGTAACCTCTGGGAAACAAATCTGTCCCTCCAGCAGGTTTTATTAATGTCACACACCAAGTTTAAGGTCTTTAGATTGAGTAACCCATGTACCATTTGACTTACGGATATGCAGCATTTCCAATAAAGCAGGGTCAGAGACTGCCTGTATGCAAGGCAGAGATCAACTCTGAGTAGTCTGTATGAAACAGTATAAAGTGACAGTGATTTCAGATGATCCCCATAGGACAGCTGCTGAAGACTTTGAATTTTCCTTGGGAGGAACCATTGTGGTTTCTCCAGTTGCTGCAGGTGATTGGAAAGGTACATGGCAAAAGGGGAGTCGTACTCACTTATTGGCCTGATGAGTACAGGGAGGTTATAAATTCTCTTTTTCTGGAGTAAATGTCTGTTCTTATGAGATTAGCAACATAGAATTCCCTTCTTACCACTATGGAGACATGGTAGTCAAAGGTAAGGTTGCTGTCAACCTGTGTGCCCAGGTCTGTCACCGCTGAATGCATACTTAAGGTGTTGCTATTAATGTGGTAGTTAGCAGGAACATTGCTTTTACAGAAAGGAATGATTATACATTTTTTCCATTGAGTTTAAGGCCATGACTTTGGCACCAATCATTTGTTTGTATAAGACCCTCTTGTAGGATGTTGGCATCATTTGGAGATTCTATGGTCGCTCCCTGTTTGCAGTCATCAGCAAACTTTGTCAGCCACAGGTCTTTAGTTTTTGTTTGTACTTCAGTGAAATAGATTCCAAACAGTAGAGGTCCCAGGACTGATCCCTGTGGAATACCACTGGTTACAGGTCTGCTGTTGGAGGTAGATTCTCCTATTTTTACTATATGAATTCTATCAGTGATCCAGTTAGCACCCATCTAATGATATAATGGTTGATGCCTATTTGGGTGAGTTTATCAATGATGCCTGAGTGGAGCATAGTGTCAATTACCTTGGATAAGTCCATGTAGGCTGTATGCACAGATTTCCCTTCATGCAGGGCCTTGGTGACTGTCTGAAAGAAGTCCACCACATTTAACAGGCATGATCTCCCTTTGACAAATCCAAACTGAATAGTGTTAAATGTTTGGAGATTACCTATATCATTGATAAAGTCCATGATAATTTGCTCCATGGCCTTGCAGATAAAGGCTAGTCAGGATAATAGGTCTATAGTTCCTGGGGTCAGTGGAAGCACCACCTTTGTGCAAGGGAATAGCGGTGGCTATTTTCCATTCAGCTGGTATGAAGCTGGTGCTTAGGCTATGACTGTAAAGAGTATCCAATGGTGTTGCTAATTCATGTTGGAGCTCATGCAGGACGCAGCCTGGGATGTTATCAGGTCTTATAGATGCTGTGTTTTTGGCCTCAGAGAGGGCTTTAATGACCTGCTCAAAAATATGAAACATTTTTATACTAAATACATGCCCAAAAAGGTGTACATGAAATTTCTTCAACAAATTAATCTGGAATTTATTAACATCATTGTTTCATTACTTAGCTAACAAAAAATCAAGTCTGGTAGATGTAAGCTACCCAATTCTGTAGAAGCAAGCAATTAATTAAAATAACTTCTAGTAGATTTTCGTGGACCATATCATTTGCAGTATTTTAAATGTTATTGTTTTAAATATTTTAATGAAATATGATGACCTGCAAACATTATCTAAATAATATTTTATTAAAAGAATTCCATTTTACTGTAGAAACTTTGGAAAACATTGAAACTATGACAGATCATATTTTAAAACTGTTTTAACTGATTTCCATCACTTTGAAATATATTATTGTAAATAATTAGTAGGATTTTGAGAGATTGTTATTCTTCTGTATTTCAGAGAGTGTGCCTGCAGGTGGCCAGAGTGAAATGTGTTGACCATTAGTTGTCCAAAGCACAAGTCACAAAGAAACACAACACTAATTGGTGTTTTCCACATGATATCACTGCTAGTGTGAATTCTAAGTGTTTCTTCAGGCTTGTACAAACAAGGAGTTGGTATATATAAATTCAAAGGGGGGGGGCATTGGGGAATGTAGGGGAGCAAGTCCCCATGCAAATAGGATGTACACTTTACTTGTTCTACTTCTGTGTTCTGGGCATTAGTTTTTGCTATTACTGATTTTCATGGTTTTGCAACTTGGTGTTTCATCACAGAATCAGATCAGAAAAGGTTTAGCTGTTATACCTTGAAAATTGATTGGACTAAGGGGTGAGCAGTTTTTATATAAGGGAAAACATAATTGAATTGTTCAAGCTTAGATTATAATTTAAGAAATTTGACAGCAGTCAAATGACTTTTTATTTATTTGTTTATTTTTGGGGGGTCTGATGTGTAGTGCTGAAAGTAAAAGTTAACATAACCTGCAAACACTTTAAAGGATACATTAATTTTTATTATACTTATAATATGAGAATGTGATTTATTTAATAAATGAAACAAGGCAGGTTATGTATAGATATTCAACACATAAGGAAATAGTGGACTCCCTTTTCTTCAATTGTTTGAATCAGTAATTGAATTTGTGAATCAGCCATTAGTGGAACTTGAGTGGTTGGATTTTATATAATACTTTTGATATAATTACAACATTTTCTGGAAAGTCAAATTTAAACATGGTGGAACAAAGACACTTTTAACTTAATCTGTCCCACATTTTGCCTCATTATAACTAAAAAATAAATAAAAATAAGGAAAAAAGGGACACCATTGTCCTAAAACATTTGGAATAGGAATTGAGTTGCTCAAGTTGTATAATTATATAATCTTATTGGAAAAACATCTTTAAGCAAGGTGAAGAGAGACTTGTAACTTACCCTGCCAGTATTTTCTAACAATGCATGGCTAGAAAAAGATTTTATGTTAAGTGTTTCATTTTGAAAATTTCTAAAAACCTCTAAGGATAAGGTTTGAGACGTAGTTTGACAACATTACAGTAATCATAAATAAAATAAAAAGATAATTATTGGGATAACATTTTTCAAATGGTTAACTTAAATAATAATGTTTATTTTGAAAAGCAGGTTTACTAGCATAGCATAAAAAATTCAACAGTTTTCAGGATAGATATGATCAGATTTTGACTTTAGAGGTAAGAATAGTTCTAGAGTGATTCATCTACAGATCTGATAGTCATTGCGTCTTTCCTGCTGTTTTTATATAATTTAATATTTATATTATTTCTTTGCATTTGTTAATCAAGAAAGTCTGGCTGGGCACAAAAACACATTTTCAGTGGAGGTCCAGGGAGAAAAGCTCCACAGAGACTACAAATATAGCACAAATCCATGATGAATGATATTAAAAGAGCAATTACAGTAGTTATGCATGCACAAATTTGAATACAATCAAGACATAGAATATTTACAAATAATATCATGCTCAGGAAAAATATACTGCACGTATATTTAGAAAAAAAACTTATTCTAACTCCTTCCTGCACTACACCAGCGCCCATCCCCTCCATCAGAAAAAGACTGTGGTTAAGGGACAGCTGGTTTGTGTGGCAAGGATGACATCAGAACAGCATCATTTTGAGGAAGAATGTGAAACCCTGAGACTTATGTTCCTTCTGAGAGGGTACCCCAGTGACTTATTAACAGAACTTATTCTGGAGGTCAGTGGGAAATGAAATGTAGGCCTTTTCAAGCCAATTCTTAATAATATGTCCCATAGTGATTCTATACTATCACATAATGTAGAACAGGTGGATACTATCAGAAGGGGAAGTATATCAGCCATTGAGCAGAACAGACCCCCAACTGCATTATTCCTTGAGCTTTATTACTACTTTTAATTCTGAAGCGCAAGGACTAAAAAAGATTTTAGTAAAAAACTAGGAACTTACTTACCAATGATAGGGACATCCAGGGGAAGGTCGGAGAACAACATTAGACATTTATAGGAAAGGACCAAATCTGAAGAACTTTACAAAAACATCAAAGGCAATCACCAAAAAATAACTTGGTACATACAAATGTAAAACATGTAATCAGTGTAAGTACAGAGAAACAGGTATTACATTTATAATAAGAGGGAAATATTATTACACAAAAGACAAATTTAATTGTAATTCTAAGTCTGTGGTATACCTGGGAAAGTATCAGTGTTGCCCAGCATTTTATGCCGGTAAAACTAACCACAAATTCAAGGAAAGGGTCTATGAACATTCCTATTACATCAGCAGAGGAAAACTTGAGCGTCCATTAGCCGGGCACTGTATTGAGTTTCAAGGGCACTCTTTCAAATTTCGTGTTATTGATTGTATTAGACCAGACACTTGGGGTGGGCCTTTCTCCCTGTTATTAGAGAAATTAGAATTGCTTTGGCAATTTAGACTTAATTCTTTCCAGCCACCTGGATCGAATGAGTTTTGTTCAATAGTGTGTATTTTAAAGCTTAAGAGTCTTCTGAGATAACCAAGTAGATCCTTACTTGCTCCTCCATTCTCCTTATGTAACTATAAGTAAATATTTTTCAAAAAAGGGGGGGTCACATAAATAGGGGTGTTTTCTTATTATTTAGTTAGATTATTGTGTTGGTAGAATTTCATCCGCGGTGGTGGTACTGCGGTAGCGTTGTCGCCTCGCAGTAAGACGTTGTCCGGTTCGATTCTCAGCTACAGCATCTTTTGCGTGGACACATGCGTGAATGGGCATACCTTAGTTGAAGGTTGTGCGTCAGGGCTGGTAACTCGGCACGTAAAACTTAACTACCAATCATTAGTGGACTGGAGTTCCGCTGTGGCGATCCCTAATCGGGAAAAGCCAAAAAGACACAACATTGTGTTGGTAGAATTTCCTCTATACATTACTATCCATATTTATATTGGAAGAAGTTATTTACAAAAAATTAGAACATTCTGTTAGGTAGGTTCAGACATTTACATCTTATATTATTTTTAGTTGTACAACTTATTTATTGTTCATTATCATTTTTTATAAGAGCCATTGTCATACCATTGAAAAGATGTAGCAGCATCACTAGCGAACTGTGTATTGTGTTTTTTAGGATTGGAATGTATCTTTAATTCTGAAATTAGGGCTGCCCATTCAATTATGTGGAAATTAGGACCTGTATTTAAGCTTGTAATTATTTTATTTTGAACATTGTCTGATGAAGTTTAGTCAACGGACTAAACGAAAAGCGTTTAACTGTTACTTGTTTTTATCAAAGAGTGGAGTAAACTGATTTGATCGGTTTGTTTGTTTTCGTACTTCCAAGATCAATCAGACTAATAGCTAACTGGACGTCTTATGGAGAAAAAGGACTTCACTAGAACTTTTGCTTGAACAAGTTACAGTTGCAGAAAATAAATCCAAACAACGATCCAAATCAGTATTTTTGCTTTTTAATTGTCTAGTTTGGCATATTTTATTGTAAAAGTTAAAAGAGGCATTTAAATTCCTTCATTAAACTGGTTATTTTCCTCCTGTTTTTGTTATGCTGCCTAGGAGTTTTGTGGACATTTGTACCCATTCAGAAGAAGAAGCTAACCTTTTGTTCTCATACTCTGAATGGTACACAACATGTTCTATTCATATTTTGATCATCCACTCTTTTGAACTCCTGTACTGCAAGAGTAGCATTTCTGAAAATTTTCATTTGATCTTTAGTGTCTTTTTATGTACTTTTTTAACATGTGTAGTTTTACTGACAGATATCCTATAATTTAGTTTGAGAGATGCCTATTATAAGTCACATTTAATCGAAGAATGATCTGATTGCAGAAATGTAACAGATATTGGAAAATATACTCAGATAAACCAGGTTTATGTAAAAATATTTGGTTGAATATTTAGTTTCATGTTGATGTTATATTTTCCCAAAGTGTAAAACATCTAGTGAGAGACAATTTTCAGAGTGGTAGGAAAAGTATCTAGGTTCAGCTTGTACTTCCAAAATGTTAGACAAAAATGTCTTTGATTAGAGAAAGAAGTCTGTCCTTGATTAAGTTTTGTGAATTGGTGAAAAAAAGTGAGTGACTTGTATAGAATATATGAGATCATATTCTGTTAAATGTCTTGAAGCATACTAGACATGCTGAAAGTATCTTCCATTTTAACTGGAGTATCTTCTGACACATCAGTAAGAGAATTCCAGTCCTCTTCTATAATATGGTAATGTTATTTCAAATTTGAATAACAGATTATATACTGTAGTCAAAAACTGTTGACAACATGACCCAAATACATTAAGTCGGGCCACTTGTCTAGCAAGGTTATTTTTGTACCTGCAATATAACTATATCTTCTTTTCAGATCAACATATAAATCAATCATTTTTATCCCAAATGTCTTAAATTGAAATTGCTATAGGTTCATAGGTTCACAGGGTGGTACTAGGCTATCGGCCCTAAGGCCTATGCAAGCCTAGCCATAACAATTCCCTGGAAATTTCTTCCCACAATATTTACTTCTCTGGGCCCCTGTCTAGCAGGGCGCCTGACATGGTATATGTTCATAGGTTGGTGCTATACCCAACTTATTTCAAAGGGAACTGCTGCTACAATATAACTGATATACTTTTTATGGTTTCCATTTTTCTGCTTTCAAATATGTTTCTTATATTTTGTCAAAGGGTGGCACAGTGGTGCAGCGGTTAACATTGTTACCTCACAGCAAGAGGTTCACTGGTTCGATTCTCGACTGGGATGCCTTCTGTGTGGAGTTTGCATGTTCTCCCTGTGTTCATGTGGGTTTCCTCCGGGTACTCCGGTTTCCTCCCACATTCCAAAGACATGCATCTGGAGCATTTCTCCCCGGGCCTCCGCTGAAAACAGGCTCTGTGGAACCTAGTCAGACTTTCCCGGTCAACAAATGATAAATAAAAAATAAAAAAAAATAAATAATATTTAAAAAGTGAAAGGAAGAATTGTTTTCTTTTGGGTAGGCCTTGCATGCCACTCAGATTCCATACGTTAATTATTCATTTCATATGCTATGTTTAGTTTTAAAGGAAATAATGTTTTGATATACAAGTCAGCTGAAATAAATTCAAGCTGATTCACCTTGCATACCATTAGTTCATAATGCCTCTAGATTGTGAGGTGTTCATTTGTTATATAAAGATTACTGTCCCCACCCCTCCCATGGGTATAATGGCATGTCACCTTATCTGAGAAGAGATGAAGAAAGCATTAGTCAAAAAGGTGGCAGTACAGACTAAACAAATTCCATTAAAACTAGTTTGCCCAATGTAAATTAGAGGAACCAAGAACACAAAGAGCAGTGTAAGCAGACTTAATCACTGACATCTATAGTTATTAATAGTTTGTTACCTAGGTGAGTTTGCTGGAAAATACTATTTTCTCTCACAACCTAGGTCAAATGGCAGACATGTACAATAACTTTATATAATCAAGTCAGTATAAATGATTTGTAGAATGTTATAAAAGTACATAATTAATACTCATCTGTGAGACACAATGTATAACAGAAAACTACATAGCTGATACATTTAGACATCACAAAGTGTAAAAGGCATGCAAACTGACTAGGAAGCAGAGAAAGAAGGACAGTACTCTTGCTCCATTATCTGCAGCCATGGAGTATATGAATAAAGCCTTGATTAAAGACAAGTGATCTGGGTTTGACTACTATCTCAGTTACATTATGGCACAAGCAGGGGAGAATGAGTGAGTCTATCATCAGGAAGAAAACATGCTGGGTGGACTTATCATAGAGCCCTGGAGTTAGTTGGGACTGAAAATAGAATGCAGGCCTTTGGCTAAGGAGTCATGGCCACTGTATGAAGCCAGGGCGGCCATACCTTCAAGCTACATCACATAGCCTGCCCAGTCTTATAACATATGTATGGAATCAGCATGAGGGGTGTGTTATGGATAATAAAAATATTCTCTTTAAGCTCTGCAGTATAATGGTGCCTTGCCTGGCCTGCCCTGTGCTGAAATGTCATCAAGTGTAAACCCTAAGAACCTATATGTGAGGTTGGGAGCTTTCATAAGCAGGAAGGTCTGATATAACACCACTATAAAATCACATGATAAACTGATTAAGTATGCATTTTTCAGTTTGCACATGCTGAGTGACTTCAGGAATCGGAAGCATCTGAATTCAGCCAAAACTGTACAAATGAAAACTATGTATGTGTTAGTAGCATTATCATGTGTTACAGCATGACAGTCCAGGTCATCAACAAGTAGATATCAGTTTTACAGCATCAATTAAGCTGAGTAAATAAACATTTTGTTGCCTTTATTATCAAAAAGCAACAGTGTAGTGCTGGTCTGTATTGTATCACTGTACTAACAGACATGTTGTGCACAAGGCCTGGTGATTATTTGATGGAACCCTTGTAAAAAAAAATATATATATATATATATTAAATGGGTGAAATACTCATATATTAATGTTGAAGTTGTAAGCTAAAGACAGTGTATTATTTTGCTAACTAGATTTGAAATAATTATATTAGTATTTACACTGACTTTAATACTCAGAGGAAACTACTTTCCTCGGGTTATCTCATTAATACTGACTAGCTGATGTTTTATTTGGTCTTATTCAGTCATTTTCTTAAATAAGTACAGATAAGCTACATGCCCCAGCAACATTTGTCAGATGTCCATTAAGGAACCAGAAAGTCAATTTCATTAGAGAGAAGACAATTTTCCATGAGTACTTGATTTTAAAAAGGGGTAACAACCAAACCATAGAAGGGATTAGTAATAATATTCATTAATGCACCTTCATGGTCAGCCTATGCCTAAAATGGTCAAAAAGGAAATCTTAATTCTAAAGACCACAGGAACTAAAGGAATATTCTGCAGGATCATATTTGCAATTCACTTAGACGAAGATAAGAAAAATACCTGTTGTGCATACAAAGCAACAGGGACTCAGCATTACATTTTAATGTTTAATGGAAAAACAGAAGAAGAGAAAAAAGTTAATAAAGTCATAAATACACAACACATGTGCATATATACACATGTATGATTGTATCATCATTGTCAGATGAGAGAATACAAAAATAATCTTTTTAGACAGAATCTAAAATACCCAAAAAGAAAAAAAAAGAAATTCACCTTAATACCGACTATATCTATCTATTTATCTATCTATACGATTGTATTTCTTGTATTTCTTTACATCACCAATGAACTTTCAACAGCAAATACATTAAAAAAGCTTATCTACAGTCATAAACACCCCCCCCCCAAAAAAAACACTCAACAAAAGTGATCATAGATGTAAATGAATGGCTTACTTTTGCAATTCATTCACCTCCATCAATACTAATAAGGTATTTGATATCTGTTCTTTAATTACCTGTCATTCAGAATGGGTAATTTATATGGCAGTTTGACAGTGTGGCGTATTCTATGTGGGAAAAACATCACGGCCATTTAAGCATAGAATAGCAGTAGGTTTTAGTGATTTGAATTGCAAATGGAGTAGAAGTGAACTTTATAAACATATGATGGAGCATAGGGGGCTCACTTCACTTTTATTGGTATTGATAGTATAAAGGGGATGATATACTGGATGGTAAGAAACATAGGATTTTAGATTAAAAAGAAAAAAATATGGATCAATATATGTATAATATATATATATATATATATATATATATATATATATATATATATATATATATATATATGGGTCTACCTGACAACACTGATGCACTACAACACCTACAAAGAAATCACCGACACCACATAACCGAAAGTTCACAAACACGAAACCTCAAATGCCCGACACACCACAATCCTGACAATCAACAAACAAAATAAATCCCCTGTCCAAAAAGCACACAACACAAGCACACCAAAATCCTTACAAACCCACACAAAACCTTACATACACAACTATCTATAACCTTAACCCAAACCCTAACCCTAAGGTCTGTCACTATCGCACACTCATCTAACCCACGCCCTAACCCTAACTCACTTAACCCGCCCCTAACCCTAAAGACTGTCACTATCGCACACTCACCTAACCCGTGCCCTAACCCTAACTCACTTAACCCGCCCCTAACCCTAAAGACTGTCACTGTCGCACACTCACCTAACCCACACCCTAACCCTAACTCACTTAACCCGCCCCTAACCCTAAACACTGTTACTATCGCACACTCACCTAACCTGCGCCCTAACCCTAACTCACTTAACCCGTCCCTAACCCTAAAGACTGTCACTATTGCACACTCACCTAACCCGCGCCTAACCCTAACTCACTTAACCCACCCCTAACCCTAAAGACTGTCACTATCGCACACTCACCTAACCCGCGCCCTAACCCTAACTCACTTAACCCAGCCCTATCCCTAGAGTCCGTCAATATCGCACACTTACCTTACTCGCACCCTAACCCTAACATCCGTCACTACCGCATACTTACACAGCCTTTTCACATGTCAGTGTTCTCAGCGTCGGGGTTTTCATCTGTCGGTCATCTCAGTTTTCCATCTTCTGGTGTCGGTGTTCTCATCGTCGGCATTGTCAGCTTTCGGCGTTGTCAGGTAGACCCATATATATATATATATATATATATATATATATATATATATATATTTTTTCTTTTCAATTACATGTCTTTTTCTATGTGTATTTTCTTGACTGTATTAGGCTCTGTACTGGCTTTCTTTATATAAGAACATTGATTAGCTTACTTGCAATTACACACTGAAGACCTCAAAGGGTGAAACCGGTCTGTGTTTCCTGTTCCAGCCAAAGATTGCTGAGTAAGAGGCCTGGTTCAGACAGCAGCACTGTTTTCTGCTGTCTTTTGTCACTGTTTGAACATTTTTTGTGGCTATATTATATTTTGGAATAAAACGAGAATGGATTATTTTTTATCATTGTGGTGCATTGTGGATTTATGTTGAATCAAGTGTTGTTTATGGCATTGAGTTTATAGTGCTGGATTACATGTGGAATATATATATATATATATATATATATATATATATATATATATATATATATATATAATGTGTGTGTGTGTGTTTGTGTGTATGTGTGAGTGTGTCTATAATTCTATCATCAGGTATTGATCACATCACATAGCAATCAGATGTGACTGGTAAGAGAGTGAGCAGTAAGCTATAAGTTCTCAACAATTTTTAAATTACATATCAATTTAAAATAAATAGATAGCAGTTTGGCTAAAGCTAGTTTAAAGTTGAATAACTTCCCAATGGATGTGCTTCTTGATTTTCCGACAATTGGTAGTTATATGTCAATAAATCATAGCCCCCTTTTATTTTATTTAGTTATCCTTTATTGATTGTGTTAGTCCCACTAGTCTAATGACCTCTTTTCAAGGGAAACCAGAGATGGTAATTATACTTCTAGGAGAAATCTGGCCAGGGAATCAAGGAACATCCCCTACTCTTTTCGATAGGTGCCATGGGATCTTTTACATCCACCTAAGCTGGCACCAATTCAGGTAGATAGAACCTTAGTTTAATATTTCATCCAAAGTACTACACATTCAGGCGTGCAGCACCCCTATAATGCTGCACTGCAGACTTCAGCAATCCAAAAAACTGGAGTGGGAAAGAACCCACAACACTTTTGGTATTTCAGCCCAAAAGGTAGGTGTGCTATCTGTTGTGTCACTGATACTGTTAGTTTGAATTAAACAGCCACGAAATGGAACAAATATCAATTGCTGCGAGATCCTAAGTTTCTGACCAAATTGAAATAAGTTTTTTCTCTTTTACAGATTTGCGAATGGCTGTGACACCTTGCAAACATACAAGTGATAACATTTTCTGTAAACAGGCTTTATATGCAAACTAAATAGAAGGAAAGATGCTGTACTGAACTGACATAAATTATTTTGGAATACATGCAGCAACGAAGAAACCACGTAATGAAGAAAACATAACAGCAGTTTATAGAAGGAAACATAAATGTAACATAAAATATTATATCACCAAGTAAGAAAAAAGATATTCATTTCAGCTGTGAAAAAGAAAACAAAAGGTTTTTGTAGCAGATAAGGGAATCTGGAAACAGGTTCGAAGTGAAACTTAATAGTATGGATAGTGATACAACTTGAAATGCTGGTGAAAAGTGCTAAAATCAGACTGACTACTTTGGCAGGCTGATTAATTTGCAATCAGAGATGAAAGAGTTCTGCACAATCATCTAACACAAGATCTGCAGCTGATTGTGGATTTGACGATGTGATGCTTATTGCCAAGTTTAAAATTAAACTAAAGAAAACAAGAAACATATCTAGGCCAAAGAAATACAATCTCAACAATTTTGCAAATATATATGTAATGGGATGAAGAATAGATTTAAAGGATTAGACCTGGTAGATAGAGCACGTGAAGAACACGTTTATGAAACTGTCCTGTATCTGGCATCAACACATATTCTAAACAGAAAGATGAAGAAACCAAACTGGCTACCTGTGGAGGCTTAGAAATGCTCAAAATAACAGGCACACTAAACAGCAACAGAGACAGGAAAAATATGTCAAAAATGAAAACAGAGTTTCAGATTATGACAGAGAAAGATAAGGGGGCATATTTAAATAAGCAGACCAAATAAGTGACAGAAAAAATAGGATGTGAAAAGAAGAGCTCTGTTCAAGAAGACTGTTGATATTAAAGGAAACTTCCATTTAAAATGGACAAGATAAAAGGAATAGATGGGAGGGTCCTAACAGAAGCAGAAGCTATTAAGAAGAGATGGCAGGAATATAAAAACTACAGAATGATGTCACTAACATGGTTGACACATATGATGGTATGTTATCTGATCAGAATCCTGAAAAATCCATAGCCTATGTAAAGATTGGATCTTATCTATCTAGCCCATTCAAAATATTAAGAGGTACTAAACAGGGGTGCCCCTCTACCCATTACTCTTTGCCCTGGCTATTGAGCCTGTTGCAAATTATGTTAGAAATAATGACAGCATTAAAGGATATAAAGTGTCATACAAATTATCCCCAAGATACCACTGTTTGCTGATGACCTACTAATAACTTCTAATGATATTGAAAATTCAGTAGATCACCTATTATGTAATCTAGACTTCTTTGCAAACATCTCTGGTCTAAAATTCAATCATTACAAAACTCAGGCACTTTTAGTGAATAAAAATGTTACTATGAAACTTAGATTAAAAAGAGACATAAACTGGGAGGGCACGCATATTAAATATCTAGGTATCATTATTGAATCTAATTATAAAAAATCACTCACATCTAATTGCCAACAACTTTTAAACTCAATTACTAGTCTAATAGACAGTCAGAACAGACTATTCTTCACATCTGAAGACAAACTAATGTTAATAAAAATGATACTGTTACCTAAAATCTTATTCATTGGTCAAGCTCTAATAATGCCCCCACCTGTCAAAATTAAACAGAAGATTAATAACTTATTACTCAACTTCCTTTGGTATCCCAAAAAACAAGAATTTATTTTCTCTGGCACACCACAAACTGGGATGAAGGAGGTATAGGGTTTCCAAATATTGATTTTTATTTAAATTCCGCATTTATTAACATAGTGTTGCTTTGAAATAATATTTCTTATACATCATCTTGGAAATCAATACCTGAAACCTTACTTATTAATAGTAAGAGGGCATTGTTTGAACTATATGCTGAAATACATACAAACATGTTTATATAGATTTTAAAAATATACATTCAAAGTGAAAGGTCAAAACTTGCTCTCACACCTCTTATAAACCAAACATTGCTGTTGTTTAAAAAGCTTATGTTTTTTAATCAGTTAAGAATTTATTAATAATTATGTTTCTTATTGCTTACACAAATGAATGTTTTATATCTTTTGATACTCAGAAAATGTTAGAATTTAAGAAGGGTAACCTATTATATTGGAATCAATTTTTCTCAGCCAATAAAATACGTTCTGAAGACTATTTGATCAGCAGATATACTTTGCAAAATTGCATTTGGCTGGACATCCAGACTTGTAAGGATTTTATACATACTAGACTCGTACACTCACTATAGGCATACAGTAAGAGTAACTTAAAAGCTTTGGATTTAGTCTCAACAATTATCAATAGCTCACCCAAGAAAGCTTCCTACATATCTGTTATTTATAAAATTATCAGAAATGATTTTGGATGGAATTATTTAAGTGAAGTTAATAGACAAGTATTTATTTATTTATTTATTTTACATTTGTTGACTGGGCTAGTCTAAATGGATACATGTCCATTTTCAGAAGAGGCCCGGGGAGAAAAGCTCCAAGACACATACAAAATACAATATAGAAAGTTGCAACAGTCCAAGTTTAAAAAAACAGCTATTGTTAATAAAAAAATGTCAATAAAAAATACAGTACTCATCATGAGCATAACACAAACAGTAAAAGGTAATGTACAAGAGATGTTATTATATACATATATACATATATTTAAATTGCAATAACATGGTTTATTGGTTCTTTAAGGATAAGTCTATAAAGGTGATGAGTATTCATTAGTGTAAAGGAAGAAAGTTAGTCAGGGTTAGTACAGGAGCATAACCAGTATGTATTGAGAAATAGTTTTAGATTCTGTTTAAAAAATGTAAGTAAAGACAGAGTTACGAGTTCAGTGGGTAGTAGATTCCATTGCTTTCCAACAGTATTAGAGAATAGAGAGTCTCCTGCTGAGTTGTTGGATCTGCAAGTATTAATCAGGTGTTTGTTTGAGGAGCATAAATTCTTAAGATTGTTGTAAGGGGTAATGAGGCTAGTGAGTATTGGAGTGGTGGTGGGTTGATACAGGGTCTTATGGGCTATAGCAAGCTGGTGAAATTGAAGCTGGTTTAGAAACTCTAGCCATCCTAGTTGTTTTAGATTAAGACAATGATGAGTTCTAAAAGGAGAGCCAGTGGCAAATCTAGCAATATTATTATAGGAGATTGCCAGTTTGTTGAGGTTTTTTTTAGAAAGATTAGTGTATATAGGTGAAGCATAGAGTAGAGTGGAGATTAAGTGAGTTCTGGCTATAGCGGTCCTAGCTACTGGTGTAAGAAAGGGTTTGATTCTATAGAGGGACAAGTTTTTTGTTGACTGATTTTATTGCGCTTATATGAGTATCAAAGTTGAGGTTGTTATCTATCATTATTCCTAAGAGTTTAGTGGTTGGGTCGGGAGAAATGAGAGCACCATTATTAGATATGAGTGTGAAATGTATAGGGGTGGACTTTTGGGTTGGTGTGAAAAGTAAAAGTTTAGTTTTTTTGGGGTTTAGGAGGAGGCAGCAGTTTGAGAACCATTATTCTACTGTATTGAATGCTTTTTGGGTAAGGGACTGTAGTTCAGTTGGAGAAGTGGCTGAACAAATTATAGTAGAGTCATCTGCGTATTGAATACAGGTGGCATGTGGAAATGCTGAGTGAAGGTCATTAATAAAAATGGAAAATAGGAGTGGGCCTAATATGGAGCCCTGAGAAACACCAAGGGAAATGGGAAGGTGATCAGATAGTTTATTGTGCCAGAGTACAGCCTGCTGTCTATTGTCTAGGTAAGATTTGAACAAATTTATGGCTAGAGGTTCAAGTGAAAGGGATTTCAGTATATTTAAAAGGCGTTGGTGATTAACCATATCAAAAGCTTTAGATAAATCAATGAAGACTGCAGAGGAAAGAATATTTTTGTTATGTTTTTTGTTAATGCAGTCTGTGAAGGATAGCAGGGCAGTGGTGGTACTATGAAAAGGTCTAAATCCATGTTGACAGTTGGCAAGTAAATTGTTTTGGAGTAGGTGGTTAAGTAGTTGCTTATGGATGCATTTCTCCATTATTTTTGCAAGAGGAGATAGTACAGCTATAGGATGAAAGTTAGAAAAGTCATTGGCGTTCCCACCTTTATGTAGTGGGATGATATGAGAAATTTTCCAGATAGATGGGATAGTTCCTTCACTTATGGTTCTGTTAATCAGAATGGAAATGGGATAGGCAATGGCTTTAGCTCCTTTTTGCAGGTATTCTGCCAGAAGTTGGTCAGCTGAGGGGGTGGTAGGTTTTAATTTTTGGAGAAGGGAGCAAATAAAGGAAGTAGACACTGGTTGTAACTGAAATGATGGGGTGGGCTTGTAATAGCAGTAGGCAGATTTGAGGTATCAGGAGACAGATGGCTAGCAAATGTTTGGATGGCGTCTGTGAAGAAAGAATTGAAGGCATTAGCAGTATATGTGGGATTCTTGGGGTTAGAGCCTTGTGGGTTAGGTGTGATAGATTGACCTGGGTATAATAGTTTGTTAATGCTAGTCCAAAACCTTTGTGGTTTCTTTTGGTAGGTTTGCTGTAATTGGAGGTAAAAGTTTTTTTTTGTCTAACAGGATGGTTTTTTTGTATTATTTCTAAGTTGCCTAAAGGTTTGGTGATCTGTAGGATTCTTACTAGTGTGCCATTTTGCCCAGGATTTGTTTCTAAGAAGGATTTTTTGCCTAGTAGCATATGAGAGCTAAGAGGCCGGTTTAGCTTTATTTCTAACAGAGCGAGTTGGGGTGTGGTGGTCCAGGATGGCTAAGAATGTGGAATTTAAGTATTCTACTGCTTCATTTAGTGGGAGGGATTTTTGTGGTGACCAATTACATTGCTTGAGTTCTGTCTGGAAAAGTTCTGGGTTAAATCGCTTTTTGGCGCGTACTGTCCTGAAAGTGTTTGGGTAAGTTTGGTTGGTTTTATGTCTGATAATATAAGTTAGTGAGTGGTCACTTAGGTCATCTGGGAGGGTTCCTACTTTGTATGTTTGATGAAGACTATTAGTAAGAATCCAGTCTAAGGTACTTTCTTTGTTATTGGGTTTATTAGTTCTGGTAGGGGAGTTAATAGTTTGTGAGAAGCCATGTAGGTTAATATGGGTGGTGGGGTGTGCATTACTACAGGACTTCCAGTCGATATTAAAGTCTCCTAGGACTATAGTTTCTTGTGGGACATTAATAGAAAGCCAGTTAAGGATATTTTCAAGGGTATTAATGTTATTTACTGGAGGAAGCTAGATACAGATAATACATATGGATTTACATGAGTTGACCTGAAATTTAGAGATGAGTATTTCAGCACTATTGTCTGAAGGTGGTCTAAGGTTTACAGTGCTAACTTGTAGCACTGCTTTATAAAGGATTGTTACCCCTCCTCCCTTTTTGGTTGTGCGGTCTAGTCTAAGGATATTGTAACCAGGTGGGGTGACTTCATTGTCTTTCACTGTAGGTTTTAGCCAAGTTTCAGATAAACGTAGGATGTCAAATAGGTGGACATCTAGGAGGGCATGTAGGTGGGCAATTTTATTGTTAATGCTAAGTATATTGAGATGTGCTACAGAGAGTGAGTTAGAAGGTTTGGTAGGGGCTTGGGTACTAGTGTTGTTAGGGTTGCACTTTTCAGTGGCAAGGGTATTGTTTGGGCCAGGGTTAGGATGAATGTCCCAGTCTAATAAGGAGTGGAGGTATATTCTATTTTAGGGTGGTGAAGCTTATAATAATAGTCAAGTAATTTTCTAATATTTAGATTGGTATATTTAATGTGTGCTAGTCTATAATATTTGGCTAGTAGGTAGCTGGGTTTGGATGTGATGTTTATGAAGTTTAGAGAGATAGCTAATGGTGGTGTCAAAGTGAATTTGGAGGGGAAGAGAAGGGTGGGGTATAATGGTTGTTCTTAGGAGGTTAACAGATAGGCAGTTGTTAGAGGAGGAAAGAGTGAGACCAAGAGTAATAGTTGCATTTGGTGTGAGATGGGTAATATAGTCATTATATTGGAATGAGAAGTAGGAGAAGAATGGGAGGTAAGGCTGTGTATACAGGTAAAGAGATATATCAGCAGGTGAGGTGGTGTAACAAGGAGGGATGGGAGGTAAGGTAATAAGAGGTGTGATGTGACAAGGAGGGTTGGGAGTTATAATGAGATGATCTGCTAGAATGGAGCAGATGTGATGGGGGTGTGGTTTTAGAGGAATAAATGTAGGAGCAGTGGGGGTGGGTGAGATTAAGGGGCAGGGTAGGGGAGCATAGTGAGCCCGTAGGGCGAATGGAGTGGGTAGAGACAAGAACCGGACATAGAAGACAATTGAGGATGACAATCAGTGAAGTATGAAAGTCTGCATTTAAGTCTGAAAGTAAGAGATGTAGAAGAATGTTAAGAGGCTAGCAAGAATAGACTATTTTCAGAAAAAGATAAAAAACTTTCTTTCCAGTCGGTGAAGGAATCCACATCTTTCCTATTCTGGTGCGTATACACATGGAAATTTTTACATAGATGTTTTTTTCATCCTACATAGACTAACAATAATGTACAAGAAAGATGAAATGAAATGCTGGAGATGTGGACACCCTGATGCTGACTGGATACATATGGTTGTTAATTGAAAAATAATTTCCACATTTTGGTTAGACTTTAAATATCTTCATAAAGCTCTATGGAATGACAACTGTATAATTTCTGACTCCATTATCCTTTTCAGTGTTCCTGTTCCTGAAGTCATTCCTAAAATACAAAAAATTTTACTATGGTTTAGCCTCTCTATAGCAAGGGAAATTGTTACTAAAAATTGGAAATCGCAATCTACTCCTGTCTTTAAAGTTGAGTTTATTCATCTTGTGAAATACATTTGTAAGAATGAGATTGCTACTATAAAACCAAGGACTAACAACACAACTCATCATTTAATTGCTTGGACAAAATTTTCTAATCTGTTAGAGAAATATTAAGTGTTCTCCTATGTATATTGCTTTTTTAGTTGTTATGGACATTGTATATAATCTATTTGTTTTTTTTTTCTTGTTACTATACTGTTAAGTTATTGTGTTATAAAATTAATAAAAACATTTTAGAAAAAAAAAGAATCCTTTATAAGTTAAATTGACCCTACATAGTATTGCTAAAGGCCACAGGAAATATTTGAATTTCTTAAAATCCTGCAAAATGATGGTGCTGTTTCAGTGCTGCTTGGAATTTTCTAGCAAATTTGGAAAGTACGACAATGGTCAGTAGATTAGAAAAGTTCACCTTAAATTGCAATACCAAGAAAGGGTAATTTGAAAGAGTGCTCAGTTTTTAAAACAGCTGTACTTACTTCACATTCTCAAAATCCTGCAAGCTAGACTCCAGCAGTATACGGAACAAAAACTGGTTTTAGAAACGGAAGAGGCACAGGAGATCAAATTGCTAGTACCTGCTGGGTAATGGAGAAAGCAAGGAAGTTTCAGAAAAATATTTCCTTTTGCTTTACTGATTACTACAAAGCCTTTAACTGTGTCAACCATAACAAACTGTAACAAGTTCTTAGAGATACGAGGATACTGTTTCACCTTATTTGTCTCATAAGGAATCTGTCTGAGGTATAAGAAGCAACAGTTAGAAATACATATGGAATGACTGACCATTTTAAGTCCCATTCTTATATGCTGAATATATCATGTCAAGTGCTGAGCTATGTAAATCAGATGATGGAATTGAAGTTGCCATGAGAAATATTAACATCATTAGATATGGAGATTAGACCACTCTAACACCTAAAATGAAGAAAAACTGAAGTATTTTTAAAGAGGGTTAAAGCAGAAAGTGAAAGTGCAAATGCCGGCTTCTTACTCAACAATACCCCCCCCCCAAAAAAAAATGTGTTATCTAATTTTATCTGTTCTTTGCAAATAAGTGTCACAGGCAGTGACAAACTTTATTTTCCTGGCCACAAAGATCTTAACCACAAAATTAAAAGATGCTTGCTTTTTGGAAAGAAAGCTATGGCAAATCTTAATAATATTTTAAAGAACAAAGACATTAGTTTGTCAGGAAAGGTCCATATAGTCAAAGCTATGGTTTTTCCACTAATACCATATGCCTGTGTGCCAGAATATTGATACTTCACAACTTTGGTGTTGGAGAAAACATTTGAGGAGTCTGTGGATAACAAGACTGAATCCGGCAATACTGCAGTGTCTGATGTTAAAACTAAAACTCACACTTTGCCAAAATAATGTAAATATGTCATCCATTATTGAAGACTATGATCTTAGGAAAATGTAAAGGCAAAAAAAGAAGTGTTTGGCAGAGGCTGAGGTGGATGGACAGCATTACTAAAGTAATTGGCATGAATTTGCAGAAACTTAAAGAAGCAATGCTTGACAGACAGGCTGGCATGCTAGCTCTTGAGATCACAAAGAGTCAGAGTCGACTAAATGACTAAATAACAACAGTTCATTACTGTAAAATACAGTGCATTATACCAGATCATCAGAAACATTATTTTACCAATATGTTTTGACAAATGTCCTTGAATGCCACAGTAAAAATGGAATATTGGGATGAGTAGGCTTGAGTGCATAATAAACAAGACAACTGTTCAAGCTAGGTGCTGTTTATTGCACCTGTACAGAATGCTACAGCATATTACAACTGCAGTAGGTCTGCTGGCAAGGCCAAATGAAGAGGAGCAAGTAAAACCTTCTAAATATGTTTTACAAGAAGGAGCAGCTCAACTAAAAACAGCCACAGTCCACCAAGCGCAAATGAATCCAATCCTAAGAGTATGTGAAAAGGCACTTTAATCAACGATACACAGCAAACAATATAACACACACAGAACGTTTTCGTCTTCAACTTTGTCAATACACACACAAATAATAGTTAAAACTGTATATATATCCCAAAGTTCCCTCCAAATCAAAGTTAATTATCCAATAGGAATATTTCAGTAATCTATAAATCAATAAAAGGTAAATGGATATTCATTAACTAATCAAATAAATTGGTAACTGATATTTATACATACAAATTTCATTTTACTACCTATTAAAATACATAATAAATATGTGAATTCCTTAAATAATCATGTAATAAATACATATAACTAAACCATGAATAAATACACATTTCATTAACATAAACATGTATAATGTAATGAAAATAGCAGCAGCAAAATAGCACCATCTAGTGGAAACTATAAAATAACCAAATTCATATGAGAAGAAATTGAATTGATGAAACATTATATGTTGTAAAATGTTTAAAAATATTTAAAAATACTAAGATGAATATGTAATAAGTTAAACATTAAGTAAATAATAACATTATTAAAATTAATAATGTAAAAACAAAAGAAAATTAACTTTAAACCACTAGCTAAAGTTTTGCAGCCCTTAATTTTAGTACAGGTGCAATTGAGACCATTTCATTAAGCCCAGGACTTCTCCCAGCATCTAAAATCACTTGCCAGTACAGCTCTCTGTACTCGATTTGAGTTTTTATTGATTTATAGATTACTGAAATATTCCTATTGGATAATTAACTTTGATTTGGAGGGAACTTTGGGATATATATACAGTTTTAACTATTATTTGTGTGTATTGACAAAGTTGAAGACGAAAACGTTCTGTGTGCGTTATATTGTTTGCTGTGTATCGTTGATTAAAGTGCCTTTTCACGTACTCTTAGGATTGGATTCATTTGCGCTTGGTGGACTGTGGTGGTTTTTTTGTTTTTTAGTGCTTTGGGAGCCACTTGCTTTTATATTTTTCAACTAAAAGCAGCACAAAGCTGCACAGTATTAGGCAATTAAAAAAAAAAAACATGTGCAAAACAGCAACCAGTGAAAACACAAACAGTCAATCACCAGATGTAAACAGAAGGTTAGAAGTAAATGCTCTTTTTCTCCACTCACAAGAGACAAACAATTACAATGATTTCAATGGAAAAATACCAAATGTAGTGACAGTACTTTTAAAAAAGTAACAATAATAGACACTTCCCAGCTGTAGTGGGTCTGGTAGCATTGTCTAATGTAGTTGAACAGGTCAAATCTGGTCAGAGTATTGTGCAGCTTGGAGCAGATCATCTAAAAGGATCATACAGCCACGTAATGTTGGGCGATTTAAAGAGTAAGTACAAGTACAGCCGCACACACTCTGCTAACAACCAGTAGCAGTAGATGCCCACAAGAAGAAGCATTTTCCTTTTTTGTTTTTATAAAATATAAAATATTAAAATAAATAAAAAAATACCAAATGTACCAGCAGTAGTTGTAAACAGGAACAATAAAGGGCACTTACTTCTTGGCTGTAGTAGGTCTGATAGCAAGGTCAACAATCATTGAACAGGTCAAATCTGATAAAATTATTATGCGGCTTGGATCAGGTCAGTTAAAATGTAGGTTGAAGAGTTTTATGATTCTGTTCTGACTTTTTAGCTGATAATGTCTTGAATAATTTTAATCTCCTAATAATGCTTTGAATATAAAAAAGTACCTTTTAGAAATTATTAAGTTTTAAGCATCTACTTAAAACATAATATAATGAATGCTTTCTAATTCCAAATGTTTCATATAATTCTTTCAAGACTGAAAAAGTCTTTTAGAGATGTTAAACATTTAACAAACTACTTTGTGAAGTTATAATATCTTGGCTAATTCGTCTCCTGTAATAATTCTTAGAAGACTGAGATTATCTTTTAGAAATGTTAAAAGTTTAAGTGGCTACTTAACTTCTTCAAGATTAAAGACTGAGATTTTGAAGCAAGAAAATGGACCTTATTTTATAGCTGCTGAACACACATCTGCACAATTTTGTTTTTCAGATAAATAATGAAAGGTTTAGAATTGATTTCAAATGGCAGTTTTATTTCTACATCTCATACAGTGCTGTGTCATTTAAAGAATATGTGTGAGCTGTCAAGGTAATACAGTGGCTTGACTCTCAGTAATTCATCTCAGGAATTCTAAAACACAGACAGATATTCACAATTACTCCACAAATTGCAAAGGCTAAACATTTTAATGAATTTCATTCAGGCTCCCTAACAGACCTTAGTATTTTATTGTTATGCAAAGCCGAAAATGCATGTTACAGCACAAAGAAACCTATGTATTAAAGTATCACATACTGTTATAAAAAGGACTCGATAGTATCAGCACCTGTTAAGTTTTCTCGTGTTAATATTAATGAAAGAAAAGGCTATCTTCATCTCTTTATTATTCTCCTTAGTGACATGGTGCCAAAGGATCTGGTATATTATTTGCTTTTATGGTGACCACAGAATTAAATATTTAATTGCATCGTGCCAATACTCTGTGAAAACAGATTCTCCAAGCCTCTACTCCCAGAGACTCGATTCCCCAGCATTTCCATTGAAAAGCATTGTCGAGGAATTATCCAGGCACTAAGTGCCATTTCTTGGCATTTGACCCCTTCTCCCATGTAGTCTGACCATGGGTTTGACAATAGTTAGTGGTGTGTGGAGGCCATAGTCACACACATTGGGATGGTATAATCGGGGGGGGGGGGGCTTGCCCTCCTGAAAAAACATTGAAAACAGTATTTTTGGTAGGTTGTTTTTCAGGGTTTAGATGCTCAAAAGAATCTAGTTTGTCCACTCATAGTGGAAGTGGTTAATTATTTTGTTAAATGAATTGCAGAATGTTTCATGGTTAATTATTTTGTTAAATGAATTGCAGAATGTTTCACAAAAGCCAGCATACAGATTGCATGAAAAAATGTGATGCAGTGAGTAGCATTAAAAAATGTGTAGCAAGAAAATGGTGATAGTTACCATAAACAGCAAAATATGAAAATTGCTCAGATAAAGAATTTTGGGCGGACTTCAACCCCTATACCCCCAGTATAGTTGGGCTGTTTCCCATACCCCTGCTGCTCATATATGCAGACTTTATGATAATGGTATCACAGAGTGTATAAATAAATCGAATCCTACTTTTGTGACTACAGTTCAGGGTATTGATAACTAATGCACTGTATTTCCACCTGGTACCCCCCACTGACCATTGAGTCTTCCACTTGCTCAAATGACCTATCTGTTTCCCCTAAGGATGAAAGCTCTATGGCTGATTCATTTCCATTAAGCAAGGAGTGAGTGAGCTAGGACAGGTGCCATAATCTCAAATACCAAAGTTTACTCATTATGGCTGTAACCCTCTGCACACATCCGGCACGCCTTCTTCTGTGTGGATGTGCAATAGGCATTTCTGTGGATGATATAAACCCAGAAGTAATCCTACTTTCTGGAATAAGGACATTATACACATTTCTCTGGCCACCAACAGGGAGATTTCTAAACTTTTTGTGTTATGGGCATGTGCTTCCTCCCATGTGAGGTGAGCTGCCTTACCCAAATACATGTTGCCCTCCTCAGGCAGCTTCAGAAGGTGTCTGAGAAGCTACTCAAACATGGATCTTGTAGGCCATAGTGAGGGCTTTATCATTCTATCATTACAGAGCTGCCACTCATGCTATAATTAATGAAGAAATTGTGTCAGTTGTAACACCATACAAAGCTAAAACAACCAAGTTACCAGTGTGAATAAACTTGCAAAGTTGCATTCAGACCAAAATGAACAATTTATTTCCAAAGTTTTAGGTGCAGTTATATTTGAAAAAAGTAGTAATTTGTTGACATCTCTTACGTTTCCCAAGTGGGTAATCAGGTCACTTAGGAAGGAGTTATTGTTCAGATTTAGTTAAACACTGTGTCATACAGTATGTTAATAAACAAATTAGAAAGAATTTGGCTCAGTAGATATCTGTAGACATGCTTACCTCCTGCCTCAGAATTCATTCAGTTAGTGACATGGAGCTCTTTTGTTAGTCTCTACTTTTTCAGATGCAACTATTAAAATATATTTCTCTCATTATTTACTAAGATAGTTTTTACTATTAATTCTCCCAACCACAAACTGACGACTTTGATGCAGCAAACTAAAAAGGAATTGCAAACGCTGCTCATAACATGCCGTGTTTTGTAGTTGTTAGATCATTATTTACTGTTATTACTCATTTGGGTTTAGTTAGTGTATTAGTTGAGTAGCAGATATGCCAATTATTCAGTAGTTTTCAAGCCTCAAACTTTGATGGGTTTGGCAAGATCATGGTGTGTGTTTACACGTCACCTCATATCTCCTCATAAAATTGCAGTTATAGTATTATTTGATACATCAGGTAATAAACTCAAAGGGTTGAGCACTGTGAGCTTTTCAGTACACATTAACTCATACTGGAAGCAAAAAGTTTGCTTCCAAAAATGCCTTTTAGTTAAATTAGGCAGTGGCCATTTTCATATTATTGAATGCACAATGAGATGGAAAGAACCTGTATAGCAGTTTACTTCAGTTTAGGCTTTCTCTTCAAAGTATTACTAACAATACATCCATTCATTCACAGGCGGCCAAATGTGCCGCCAACTTTAACTCCTCTAACCAGTCCTAAACTATTGGGTTACCAGACTCAAACAACTTCTTTAAATATGTCAATTTTTATTATCAAAAATCAGCAACATGCACCATTTCACCTGGCTAAAGAAGATAAAACTTTGGTACTAAGCACATGATCAAAATGTTTCACTTTAATCTTAACTATATAGCTGGACCACTATAAGCCAGGGGTTCTGACAGGTCAGAATTAGATAACATAGGAGAGTTCCATAGAAAAGTGTCCAACAAATGGGTATGGAGGTAGTGTGAAAGAACAACTTATATAAAAACAAATCTCCCAAAACAGAAGCAGCAAATGTTTTCTATCTAACAATTAAATATGTCAAAAAGAAGGAAAAACAGGAAATCTCTGTGACATAGAAGGCTAAAGCTCTGACAATACCTCAGAAGACCTGTACTTGAATAGCAGAATGGATGCTACATGGACTGCAGCAGAAGGATGGGGGTCAATGGACAATGTTGGCTTGCCCACTATTGGAAGACAGAAGCAGCCTAGGCTCACTGCAATAAAGCAGTGTTGCAAGCCTAGTGAGCTTTGTGCAACACAAATGGTGTGTGGTCTTGTCAGTAGGTTGTGCATGCATGGAAGCATGCACTCACCTCCCGAAAGTAGCAATTCTGGAGCCTGCAAGGCTGAGGCATGGTGATGGTGGGAGTTGGGGCACACTACCCAGCAGCAGCAGTGTGATGCTATGCCATCACCCCTAATCTCCTCACTGGCCTGTGATAGGAGCTGAGCCTAGGACAGACTAAGATGAGCTGAGTGGACATGCTGAGGAAGGAAAGGAGCTAATGGCAGATGGTTAGCTGTAGTTAGGAAAAAAAAGAAGGAAAACATTGTATTTCTGTAATTTAGTACTATGCAATGTTATGGAAAACATACAGCATTCACTAGTAAATGTAAAATACACTGAATGAAGAAGGTAGTTTACAAAAGAACTTAAAACAGAGACACTGAAGTAAGAAAATAAATGTGCCAAGTAAAATAAGGATTTCCGTTTCCATTGGGGAAAAGGATAAGACCTCCTATATCCAGGTAAGAGAACAAATAGAAATCAGGGAAATGAAGCAGAATAGTATGAATGGGAGACATACATGAAATGGTGGTGAAGGTTTAGGGCTCACTAATTTAATCTATTGTGAAATCAAAAATGACTACAAAAGTTTTACCAAAATCAGCCTGAAGACATGTCTAAGATGCGGGAGATGATCCTAGTCCTTTCACGGAATAAAGAGTCCCATATGAAGTGAATTCCTAAGAAGAGTCGGATTGAATGAGATTCACCCTATAAGTCTTAAAGGAATGAAAAGATGAAAAGACAGCTACAAATACCATGAGCTATACAGTTTAAACAAATCTTTACAGGACAAATGACTTCAAATGTGTGAAGTGAACTTCCCACTTCAGAAGTGTAAAGTCAACACAGAGGCTGATAGATATGATGTTGGCTACTGACCTTAGCTACTTAAAAAATAATAATAATAACAGAATTACAGCTGAGAGAAATAAGTCTGGAAATTTCTGGAAGGCAGTGTAGCAGGGAAACCAAGACAACATAAATGCTTGTTAGAAAATTCATACCACAACAATGTAATAAAGTTGCATGCAACTTATTGTGATTGTCATCTACAATATGAGGAACAGCATCTGTTGTGAAGAAAATAATTTAGGTCAGAAGAAATTAACTGGGCTACTACAATATGAATGAAGGGGAAGTCCTGTTCAAGTGCAAACATTATGACTGAATAAGGGTCATCTAGGTCAATTTATGCAGAAATATAATAAAATTCATAGTTTTAAATTATACCATTTGAACACTCAGAAAAGGATAAACTGTAAAATAAGTTTAACCAATTATCAGAGTTATTTATTTTCCAAAAGTGATTTTTTTCAGTTTATCATTAAAATTCAATGTGCTGTACTATAATTGTTGGTAATAGCAGCCAGTATTGTCCTGTAATCAATAAAACCTCATATTCTATGTTTTCTTTATTGAATAGCAACTATGCACACAGGACGCAATGGTAAACATGAATTTGGAGAAATTATATGACATTATTAACAATATGGCAATTAAGCATAATTTGCCCCTCGAACAATGGTTAGCATTAAATGATATATAAAAAACAGACTGATTAGTTGTTAAAAAGTGATATAGGAGCGCGCAAGTTAGAATGATGAAACAACAGTACTTGAACTATGAATTGTCAAAAAAGAAACATATGAATTATTATAAAGCCTTTCAAGTTCAGTTTCAATGAAATTCTGGAAAATAGTTTGAAGGAATAGCCAACAATAAGAAATGGGAACACTGATTGCTGAAAATTGAAAAGCTCACATTTATCTAAAAGCTAGAAAAAATACATAAAACTAGTACCTCCCATCTCATATTAACTTTATTGAGTAAATGCATGCATAAAATGAAAATAATATAGAATCTTTTAAAAGGGTAAAGATTATGCATTCCATTTTATGTTGCTCATTCCATTTATCTAAAAAGCTTCAGAATCTTAAATTAAAAAAATACAATTTGTTATACTGGGTGTGGCACATTTACCTCATACCTTACATCATGGAATTACATGCAGTGAAATATTTTTATCTAAAGGGAAATAGATGAATGTTCCATTAAACTGTCGCAATTTATGTTGTCAAGTCATTACTCTTTTAAGTTCAGCATTCCATTTTTATTCTTTTAACACAGATGGGCTTGTGGCAAAAATGTGCACAAAGTATTACAAATTTAGTCATGGAGTAGTTGGATGAATTTTATCTTTGCGGTGGTGGTGCTGCGGTAGCGTTGTTGTCTCACAGTTAGACGTTGCACGTTCGATTCTCAGTTAGAGTGTCTTCTGTGTGTTGACATGCGTGAATGTACGTTCCTTCGTTGAAGGTTGTGCATTAGGCCCGGCAAGCCAGCACATAAAAATCTACTGCCAATCATTAGCAGACCAGAGTTGCGCTGTGGCGACCCCTAACCGGGAAAAGCCGAAAGACAGTTAATCATAAGGTTTTGTGTGTGTGTGTGTGTATGAAAGTCAAACTGTACTTTAGACTAGCTCAATTCTTTGTTTTGTCTTTATAAACAGTTTGTAAGAATTTGGGGTTTATATATACATATATGAATCAGGATTATATATCTTGAGTGGAAAAAGCTCATCATATTGTAGAGAAAAATAATATAGTAACAGATTCTTTACAATCTTGGACAGCACATGCTTCTGCATTTTGAACATATTATAAAATCTTTGCCATATGGTAAATTATGTACAGTGAGTCAGCTGAGTTCATCTCTTGAATTTTTTTAGTATTCATTGAAAAGTGTTGTGAGAAAACTGTGTGGGAGAGGTGATGTACAGCATTTATTACTGAAATCTTTACAGGTGAAATGAAGCATTGTTTGCCCACCTATCTTGTACTAGATATATGCACTAAAAGTGAGGAAAGGCCATTTTTTATAATACTGGGACAGAATAAAGTTTGAACTACTTTACATCATGCTTTTAAGAACCAGTGTAGCTTGGAAAGCTGATTAGCACCAAACTGTCTATCACTGTCATTTTAAGGAAACTACAGTGCTGATAAACATCATTATAACCATCTTTGGAAATATTGAGATGGGTGGGAAATTTCAAGCTAAACTTTAAAATGAAGTGAAAAAATAAACTCCAACTTAATTAAATATTTTAGAGTTTCATTTAAATGAAAACAGATGCTAGTACAGGCAGACACAGATTCTAATTGTCATAATGTGGTTACCTGCTTCAGTGATTTGTATATTAAGGATTATGCATGACTTCCTTTTCTGCTCTGAAATAGCATGTGATTTAGTAGCTAAAGTACATTACTGTAGATATAATATATTTAATTGCTCATCAAATGAAAATGTCATCAGCATGCATAGAAAATGTATAATTCTTGGGGTGCTAGAGGGGATACATGTTGGTGATAGTGGCTAATCATTGATTTGGCTTGACAGAACAAGTGTGCATTTAAGTGAAATGATGAAATAAATTTATGTTGATCTTTATTTGTTTTTAATCACAATCAGACATTGGAGGTATACACAGTCATATCTGAATAAAACTGATGGCAATCAATGAAAGAGATTGACCTATACTATCAGTTTATCACAGGCAGTCATTAACCTAGCATGGCAGGTTTTATCTGTGTTTGAGTAAAACAAGTTAAAATGCATTAATGTTGCCATTATATTTTACTGATCACAACTACACATCTGAGCTGTACACAGTTAATAATGCATAAAAAGATGACTGCAAAGGCAGTCTATCAATGAAAGTGACTGACTTCTGCTATCATTTAATTACAGTTTGATAGTGATATACCCAGTCTGGCAGGGCAGTTGTGGAATTGTGTAAAACAATTTAAAATAGATTACCATGACCACTATTTTACTTGATCAGCATTAGATATTTGAGGTTTACCATGGTCAACAATGTGGCTAAAACTATTGAGTATGAAGGCAGTCTATGGATGAAAATGAATGACCACTGTAGTTGTGTGATCATAATTAGGCAATCATTAAGTCCTGTGCTCATTACCATTTTAAGTGATCACAGTCAAGCAAATGAGTTTCAGATGGTTAATAATGTGACTAAGGTCAGTGGATATGGATGCAGACTGCAGATTTAAGAGGCTAATCACTGCTGTCATTTGATCACAGCTAACAGTCATTATTTTAATAGGTGCTTTTTCCTCAGTACCTACCAAACAGCAGGCCTCCCACAACTGGACTTGAGTGCAGTTGTTTCCTAGTAACCAGGTTTCTCCATTAGCATACTAAAGCCATTTTGAGAGGCCAGTGTTCAGACACCCATGATGGATGGTTGTGCTTCTATATGTGCTCTGCTCTGCTGATCCTCCTGCCAGCCAAGGCATGTCATCATCATCATCCTGTCTGAGGAAGCTTGATTTAGCACCTAGACTTAGACCATATGAAGGCCATCACTTTTGCCACATACTGTGAACTACATTGCATCTCCCAGCAGCATTTCATATCATATCAAGTACAGTATATGTATGCATTTCCCTATTGGTCTATCCCACGTCCAGTGACTGATGTGAGCACGTGTATCATTCAGTGCAGGTCCTTCTATACCCTCTCTATGCATGAATAATGGCTACCATCACCAATTTGGGAGAATCAAGTCTAAGTCCCATGGTCTATGGCCACTGTTAAATTTGTAGTGACAAGTCCAGCGTTATCTATACACTGTGGTAAGTGGGCTTAATCAGGACTGCCTGGATAAAAGGGCTTAATCCCAGGTGCTGTGTTTGCTCAGTTTTTTTCATAACACTGGGATGAAATTGATTAAAAAAATGTTTTATTTTTGTGCAGAACTCCATAAGGGTAACTGTTTGGCTTGCCATTAAAATGAATGTCTAATATACAAAAATTTTAACAGGACAATGGTAGCTAACTCATGTCTATTACTATGTACTCTATGTAACTTGGACTTTGTGTACATTTATTTAACTAGAGACTGCTGGTAGCCATAGATACTTTGATCTTCAGGTTGATTTCCTCTTACAGATAATGTTATATTTTGTTTTTATTTACTAGCTTAGAACCAGATATAATCATGGTCACTGGTAGCAGCATGAACAACTGACTACATAATCATATCCTGTTTGTTTTATTTGTGCTTTTTTATGACATTCATAGTGATGATCAGGTGATTGTACTAGTAAGATGAAATACATTACCTTTGCAATTATTTATTCAACCTATGATCAGACACAGAAGTGGTTTCCAGAAGTGACTTTCTGTTGGATGTTCAGTCTTTGGATGAAAGCAAAGGTCACCTAGACATAGTGAAGTGATTACTACCCTGGCTTGTTTGGGGAGAAAAATGCACTACATTAATAGTTAAAATTGCATTACTGGGAGCATTCATGTTGTCATTTTTATCGCAATATAACCTCACAGGGTTACATAGCATGCATTTACAGTCTGGGAAGGGAGGCATACTATATGTGAAAGTATAAGGCATTTGCATTATATGTGATGTGGCAGTATGTGGATGTCTATGAAGAGAAAGTACAAATCCATTACTGAATCTAATATGTATTTCACGTTCTTCACAATAACACATTTGATACATACACAAAAAGTGGGTATCTTGGTTTGGGCATGCTATGTGTTAAAGCAGTTGACAATCCCAAAATCAGTCACTGATATGACTTACCTGGGTGTGCAAATCTGTCTGAGAGCAACAATTTAAAACATTTTACTGTGGTCACTGTTGCATTCACTTTTCTTACAAACATCAGAGTGCACACAGAAAGTGACAATGAAATTTAGGAATGACTAAGGAGGCTTGCTGTGTGAGAATGAGTACATTAGCACTGTTGAAAAAATAATATGGCTTGTCAGGGGCAGTGCATATACTATTTTGACTATTATACCTATAGGTTCTTAGGTTCATAGGAGGTTACTAGGCTAATGGTCCTAGGGCCTTTATAAGCCTAGCCATGTAAAAAAACCTGAGTGCCCTAGTTGACCTAAGTTAGATAATCTTTTTTTTGCCAAGTGATACTGTGATCAGCACCTAGTACCCCTATCCATGACAGCCATGGGTGCTAGATCTGGGGTGAATTTGCTGTTTACCATCCAGTTTTCTAGGTTGCATTTAAATAGGGTCATTGTGGAGTTTATTCCATAGGAGTGGTGATCTCTGGGAGACATATCTGTCTCTTGCGCAAGTTCTATTAATGTCACAGGCCAGATTGAGATCTCTGGAGTGAATGACTCTTGTTCCATTTGATTTGTGGATGTGCAGCATTTCCATTAGGATATGGTCACAGACTGCTCTGTAGGCCAGGGGCAGGTCACCTCTCAGCAGTGTATATGATACATAGTACAGTGGTAGGGCTTTCAGTCTTTCTTTGTAGGTCATGTCATGTCTTGGAGGCCCTGAATTCACTTGGTTAGAAACCTCTGGGGTCTCTTCAGCTGCTACAGGTGTCTGGTGAGGTACATGCAGAACACAGCATTGTATTCAATCAGTAGTCTGATAAGGGCCAAGTATAGCAGAGTAAAGACCTCCCTGGTCTTGGATGTAATGCTCTTATTTATGAGATGGACAATGTAGAAGGCTTTCCTTACTACTGCGGGCACATGGTGATTGAAGCTCAGATTGCTATCAACCTGTGTTTCCAAGTCACGCACCACTGTGTATGAAACTAGATGGGTGCTGTCTATATAGTAACTAACAGGAGCTACTTCTCTACCAAAGGGGATAATGAGGCATTTTTTTACAATTTAGTTTCAGGCTATGGCCCTAGCACCAATCATTTATCTGTGTCAGTCCATTTGGTAATTTGTTGACATTGTTGGTGGACCCTATTATTGTGCCCAGTTTATGGCTGTTTGCAAACTTAGTAAGCAACAGGCCATCAGCTTTTGACTGGACTTCAGAAAAATAAATTCCAAACAGTAGAGGACCCAGTACAGATCCTTGTTGTATATCACTGGTAACTGGTCTACTGGTGGAGGTGGATTTTCCAACTTTAACAGTGTGCATTCTATCTGTGAGCCAGTTTGCTAACCATCTAGTGATGGATGGGGTGATACCTAGATGGGAGAGTTTCTCAATGATCCCTTAGTGGGGAATTTCATCAAACACCTTGGCTAAATCAAGATAGGTGGTGTGAACTGCTTTACCCTCATTCAGGGCTTTGGTGACTTACTCAAAGATGTTCACAAGGTTTAATAAGCAAGATCTACACTTGATGAAACCAAACTGGGTTGTGTCAAGAATGTGAAGGTTGCCTATGTTTTGGTTGAAAAGGTCCATGATGATTCTTTCTATGGCCTTGCAGATAAGGCTAGTCAGGCTAATGAGTCTATAGTTCCCAGGGTTGGGATAAACCCCCTTTGTGCAAGGAGATCACTTTTGGTATTCTCCACTCCTCAGGCACAAATCCACTGCTCAGGCTGTGGTTAAAGAGACTGCTAAGTGGTTCCACTAGGTCTTGTTTTAAATTTAGTTTGCAGCCTGGGATGTTATCTGTTCCCATACAGGACATATTTTTGGCTTTGGAGAGCACTTGAATGACATGTCAGGAATGCTATGGGGTATGGCTGATGGGGATAGGGGGTGAAATTGTCACCAAATCTGTCAGCTAGCAGGTTGGCAATTTCTTCAGGTTCTGAATGAGTGGTGCTATCCACTATAAGTTTGGCACATAGCTGGGTATTGCTTTTGAGGTTCTGGATGTAGCTAAATAATGCCTTATGATTGTCTTTAACCGGGAATGCCAGTCTAGTCTTGTAACTTGCTTTAGAGGACTTTACAGAATTTCTGATTTGTTTGTTTAGGCTGTGTATGGTAGTTTTCCTTTGCTGAGTATGTGCCTTCTTGTTCTTGGCTATGAGTTTCTTCCTTTTGTTATATAACTTATTTATACTTTCAGTCCAGCAGGGTGGCTTGTTTTTCTGAGAGGACATGGTTTCTTTTCACTGAGGCATCAGAAGTGTATGTAATGGGACTATCTTTTTTGTGGAATAGCCTGTGTATGAAAGCAAAGGGCAGTTATAGGATTACCACTAAATTATTGTTGGCTTGGCCTGTTAGAATGAGGTAGTGTATGTTTCAAAGCAAAATGGACACTATATTTAGGTCAGGTGAAACCAATACACATGATGTATGTGAACTAAGTATTTATTGGAAAGACAGTTAAAATATTACAAAATCATATTCTGTTGGGATAATATATGTGGAAAAAGAGATGAAAACAGTGATTTTTGTATGTTTGGAAATACATTAAAGATGCAACCCATGTTTTGACTTCCAGGCTGTTAACCTACATTTATACAGCATCTCTAATGTGGATGGCTTTAGATTTGGTTTCTAATAGCCATTTACATCTTTACTTTTAGTAGCAGCAGAAATATATTTATTTATTTATTTATTTTCCTTTTAAAACATAGAAATAAGCAGCATTATTGGTTTATTCCTGAAAGAGATATTTTCTGCTATATGAAACACCATTACAAAAACAGATAAAAATCATTACCAGGAACTGTGACTTGCAGTTAGATATTCATTCTATAGTCTTTATGTTACTTTTGCACCTAAAATGCAACCTAATACCGGTTTATAAAGGAACAACAAGATTTTATGTCCACAAAATTTTCAAAAAATGTCAAATTGTTTCATGTATAGAGCCCTGAATTGATATCTCCAACAATAGGCCTACATGGTCAATAGAGTATGATAGGCTGCAAACTTGTATTATATTCATTTCCATTATGTGTACACTACAGCTTCTGTTGAAGGTAATAGAATGTGCTTCATATCCTAGATTTGTTTTTTATTGTGATATCATCACAGCAGAAGTAAAAAGATAACTTTTATTTCACTAGCCAAGGTAAAATTTCTGTTACTAAATAAAGGTTGATATCTTTATTCTGTATACAATGACAATGTGTTGCCATGTAAATCAGACTTGAGATGCAATGAAATCCTTCTGGATACAAGGTCTGTTGCATAGTTTTGTACCAATGTGCCCAAATAAGCCTTGCTCAATGTTTTAGTGTGAACTGATTTAGGGTAAGTGATATATGGATATGGCCTATAATCTACAGCTATCAAATCCAATGTTTCAGCAGGATTTTGTAATCATAATCTGATACTACATTGATTTTCTGGCTGGGTACTATTTGATGTTTGCCCACAAAGCCAAGTGAATCCAAGGCTCATGATGTATGTGAACTAAGTACTTATATGTGTCATCAGGAAAAAACAATAATACCATGTTGTAGCAACAATTCCCTGCTGTCAGACAGATAAAGAAGAAGGGTAAAATAGGAATTTTAGTTGCAGTTTGCAGATGACCACCTTTCTGTTATAGTCTTAATGTTTCTTAATAAAATCATAAAGTGATGTCTAAAATATATTTTGTATGTTGTCAATAAATGTTTTGGTTCATATGCATTTTTCACAAGTTGACGTTTTGCATTATACTCCATTTAAATTTCCATTTTTTGGTGTTGTGTTGAACTTTTGCTCAGTATGCCAAGAATAATAATGATCTCTAGAATACGGTTTTTTGCAATGTCATCACACCAGAAGTAAATGTCTTGCATATTTTTCCAAAAAATATATCACATGCTGTAAATAGCATGCTGTAGAGTGGAGCATCTGAAATGGTATGGTCAAATTCAGTTGTAATGCAGAAACAAAAAACCTTAAGGATAGAATAACATCTTCATGTGCTTTTGTGATGTTGTGAGGTATTGCCAGCTGTACCAGGAGAAGTGGGACAGTGCATGTGTGGCATATGCCAGTATGGCTGGCTGATGTTTTGTAAATAATCTTATGTCATTTGACTGTCACATTAATTTGTACAGATGTTTGTATTAAAATGTATTTGTAAAAGTTGCTTATGTTAAAAATGCTGCAACAAAATCTTAACAGAGTTCTGAAGGTGAATTGTGCCAGAGTCCGGTGACTAGAAGTGATGTCATTCTATAATCAGCTGAAGGACGGGACTCTGGCAGCAGCAGTTTGTTGTTTGTTTTTTGTTTTTCTTTGGAATCTGATATAAAAGATCTATGTCAGTTATCACAGATTATTGCTCCACAAAAAGAATAAATCCATGAACTTGCAAGCTAGTAATGCAAACTTTTTATTCCATAAAGCGCTTTTTGTCTGGCTGGATAGCTAGACTTCTTCATATCTGAAGAAGTCTAGCTATCCAGCCAGACGAAAAGCGCTTTATGGAATAAAAAGTTTGCATTACTAGCTTGCAAGTTTGTGGATTTATTATTTTTGTGGAGCATCACATATTGTTCAGCTGTACAGTTATACAGTTCAAGTCAGAGATGTACTGCTGAGATGCCATGTGGAAGTCAGCATCTCAGCAGTACATCTTGTTTTACGATACTAACAGAGTTAATTAAGGACAGTTTCTCCTTAGTTCAGTTAGGAAAAGTACTGTGAGATTAGTTTAGCATTATTTCTTCTTCTGCACCTATGAGATTATATCCAACTGTGTTATTGTTTATTTCCTGTGACTGAAAACTCTGATGTTTATTGTAACAAATATTAAGTGTTCTTCTGTTTTCTATTGTATTAGTCATTATTAAATATTTAATATCCTTTTATTGTGGCTGGTCTTTTAGAGAATACTTTTAACATTATGAGAGTACTTATGCTTATTCTAGTGACACTGTGGCCCCTCTGATAAGCCTTATTGCTTCGGTCACACTCTACCATTTATACCAGTATTAATTTGACACAGTATAATTGGTTACCCTTTGTAAGAACCTTAGAGTATTTGACTGGTGACAGCAGTCTACCTTGTAGTCTGGAGAGAGGGGGCTCAGCCTTTTCCATGTGTGTGTGTGTGTGTGTGTGTGTGTGTGTGTGTGTGTGTGTGTGTGTGTGTGTGTGCGCGTGTGTGTATATATGTGTGTGAAAAATTAAATATTCGAGTGTGTGTGTGTGTGTGTGTGTGTGTGTGTGTGTGTGTGTGTGTGTGTGTGTGTGTGTGTGTGTGTCAGATACTTGGAACTTGGACACAGTGCTCCAAGATAAGTCTTGTTTGGGATCTGAAGAACCAGAGAGTCTAGTCCCAGGTCTGGAGAAATTTCACTGTGTGCTGTTGTGGGAAATTGTGCTTGATGCAGATAGCAGTATTTGAAATACTGTGTAAATCCATTCCTATTTTTAGTGACTACCTCTCGCTGGTGTCCGTGGTGAAGATTGGGGCTCTTTGATTAATGGCCCGGGGTAAAGAGGGGACGTCACAGCTTTTTTCAAGTTAACTCTGTTGGGTGAATGACTGAAGGTTTCATAATGAAGCTTGAAATGGGAACAAAGATATAAACTTCATATAAGCATTTTTACCAGTAGTTTGGAGGTGTTCACTGTCACAGTCTAATTTATGCATAATAATCCCTTTCCACTGTGGGTATTATTTTTTGACATTTCAGTATACCATTAGTAATAATAACTTGAGCTGAGTTTTCATTGCCTTAAAAGTAAAAATCCTATATTTTTGTTGCAATAAAAAAATCCTATATTTTATTTGGAAAACTCCATTTTTCATTGCCACATGCCATAGATAACATGTGATAGACTAGAATAGCTGGAGAGGTACAGCAATTAAGCCAATACCATAGCAATCATGTTTGCCTTTTGTAGTAGCATATGCTGCCTGAAAGTTTCATAATGAAATCTGAAAGTGAGACTGACATATGGTCTTTTTTTCATATAGGCTGAGTATCAATTATTTCAAAGGAACAAACTTCCATGGTCTAATATTTTGCATTATACTCAGTTTCTATAATGGTAGCAGAGTTACATTTTTGTTCAGTATACTGAATATGATAATAGCCTAGAGTACTTCTTTACTAGGCCATCATTACAGCGACAGTGAAAATCATAAGTATTTCTCCTGAATACAAAATGTTTTTCTTCACTTGACTTATATTCTATCCCCCTGTATAGTCTTACATGCAGTAAAGTACAATCTATGAAGACAAAGGAGTGGTATGTGTGGCTCTACACCTGAAAACACCAGCTGTGTTTTGTAGCTAAGGGTCTTAACATGGTGTGCTGTGAAATGTGGGATAGTATTTTACATGGTTATAGTGATATGATCCTTTATTGTTAGGTATAACCAGAACCAGTAGTCTTACATTACAATTTAGGTGTTGTGCTTTTGCTGCTTGGCTCACAACAGAACTCAGCATTGTGCATTTTCACACAGGGTGTCAAGCTCAGAATATACTTGAATCATGTCATTACTGTGTACTAATAAATGGGGAACAAAATGAATAGCCCTTTCTCAGTTAATGTGATATGTTCTCTAATTTTTAAATACACACATTTTGCTTGTCATGGAAAGTGTAAATATATTTGTGGTTCTTGTGACGCCTGTGCACTGGCCCAATAATCAAGGAGCCTCAATCCTCACCACTAGCACCAGCGAGGGGCATCCACATTGGGAGGATAACAAGTACACACACAATAAAGTACAATTTCCCTTAAGAGCACATAGAGATCACAGTCAGTCTGGGGCTGGTTTCTCCCTTTCTCTCCAGATCCCCAATAAGAATCCCCACTGGCACAGCTATAGGGTACACATCTCAACTGAGTCGTCAAGCCAAAACCTCAAGCACCCTCTCTGTCCAACCAGTGCTTCGTGTCCCTGCCCAAGTAGCTCACACACACACACACACACACACACACACACACACACACACACACACACACACACACACACACACACACACACACTCTTTGAGATATTAATTATATACAAACACACAGACACTCCTGGGGAAGGCTGGCACAGGTTCTCCAGCTATGCCCCCTCCTGCCCAGACTATAAGGTAGAAATCATTGCCACCAACCACTACTTATCAGCTACTATAAGACCCTTCCCAAAGGGTGACCAGTTCCATTGTATGCTATTACTGTTTTCCAAATAGCAAGTGTAACCAAGGGCTAAGGCTATTCTGGAGTGGCTCAGTACACTATCATCAAATACATGCAAAGTATTTTAAGAACTTAAATTATCTCTACACAAAACAGCCATAGTTGAAAGGTTTAAAATATTTAATAATAAATAATAAAACAGAAGGCAGCATACATCAATTCGACACAATAACAATAAAGAGTTCAGAAATCACAGGAAAATGCTTTAAAACAATATTGTAGGATAGTCTGACATAAATATAGAAAACAGCTAGCCTTGTTTTACTATTTCTATAGATCACTTAGTGAAATCACTGCTCTAAATACTACTTACATAGAGAGCAAGCAAGTGCTAGTGAGTGGAATGTTTTTAGGTACAATACAAGAAATAAAATGCTCAATCTTTCTCTCTGAGAAAGTCTTAAATTGATAATACACAGTACTGCTGAGTCATTTCACATTACATTATTTTTATCACTTGACCTTTAGTTCCCAGGCTAACAGAAACTCAGAATTTACATTGCATCTGGCCAGGAAGCCACAGCAATAAAAGACACCTTTACATGTGAAACCTAGTAATTATCTATGTCTTAAGAACAACAGAAAGAAACTCTTAGCCCAGTCATCCTGTCTCCGAGCTTGAGATCAAATACAGTTATAAAATTCTTTTCTGATCAGCTTTCTTTCAGCATGGTGCACTGTGGTTACATTTTTTGAAGTTCAGTGTATAACACAGTTTTCTTACATTTAGTTTTCTTACATTTGTGAAAACAAGTCTGTGGATCATATTACTATTTACAATGACATAGAATTATTTATAAAATTCTATCTAGCTAGGCTGGCAGCCTTCACAGTTTTGTTGTATGCCTTCCTTAAAGGCCATTAGATTAAACAAAAACACGATGTACTTTGGAGAACTCAAGGGACTTGGCAAAAAATTTGTTTAGAATATTTTGAAGTATTAGAACAATATTGCCATTTGGATTTAGGATGAAATTCAGGTAAAAATAGCCTTTTTTAAATTCAGAGGCTGTAACATTTACTAGTCAGTCAATCAACATTTAGCTTTTAGTTCTATTCAGAGAAAAACATATATATATATATATATATATATATATATATATATATATATATATATATATATATATATATATATATATATATATGTGTGTGTAAACCACAAATATATAATGTTGATGTGATTTCAAACTTAAAAAAAGAGTATGCATTTCTGTATAAAATTGATTTTTTCAATCTTTTACATGTTAAGGCATAAAACTGACTCTAAAATTGATTTTTTTTTAAATTTAAATTAAAGATGGAGCTGATCCATTGCTACGTAATAATAGAAGCCCGACCTAAAAAATGTTTATAGAAAATTATGCCAGTGACATTCACTGAAATTTTCATGAAAAGTTTTGAACCATTGTGGAGACACAGGCTTTCATATATAGTGAGTAAAAAAAAGGCCAAAAATATGTTGGGGACAGACTTCTAAAAATGCTTAACAGTTAATGGGTTAAGCTATTCAAGCAGTGTGTATCAATTATAAACAATGCTGCAGTTTACTGATATGGCATACTTCCATATTTACCTGCTGAATAGCACAACTGTGCATTGTGAAAAGTCTGTTCTAATAAGCAGTACATTCAAGAACGTGTGACACACCATACAGATGATGATATTACACTGCTTTGTAATTCAAACCATAATTACTCAACTTAGTTTTCTGCTAGTAAAGAGAGAGAGAGAGAGAGAGAGTGTGTGTGTGTGTGTGTGTGTGTGTGTGTGTGTGTGTGTGTGTGTGTGCGCGCGTGCACGAGCTCGTGCAGATAGATATATTTGCTCTTTGTGCGATATATATATATATATATATATATATATATATACACACACACACACACATACACACACACATATATATATATATATATATATATATATATATATATTATATATGAATAACATTTCTGAGTGGATTATTTGGATACATATATTTATGGATTGAAGTGAATACATTTAAAATAATACAGCAGCAGTTTCTTGCTTGTGATGAGTGCGTATCATGATCATTTAATAAAATCATTGTCACACGGTGAATTATAAGCAGTGAATTGTCTGAGTTCATTTAATGACAGTTATTAGTACTGACTGAAAATAGTAATGAAAAAAAAAAGTGAAAGATGTTATGCAGCACCCTCATTGCTGACGTCTTTAGAGAACTTCATCAGTGATTAGTGATATACTAAATACTACTCCTATGCTAGATGCACAAGAAATATTATTTTGCCCAAGAAGAAGGTAACATTTATTTTGTGACTCAATATGCCCAATTTGTACAGAAAGTAGCTGAGGTACTTTATATATGTTGGCACATTCTGGTAGATAACAGGATCCTGAGAAATTCCTAATTCCTAATAATTCTTAGAACACTGAAAGGATCTTTTAGAGACTCTACGTTATTATAACTGCTTGACTTCCTCAAGATTAAAAACAGACTTCCAGCTGTTATAGTTAATCAACATACAGCAACATAACATTGTCTTTTAGGTGGAAAATTAAGGGTCAAGAATTTCAGCAGGCAAATATTCCATCTATAGCTTATGCAGTGATAATTGTGACCCACCAAGGTGATAAAATGGACTGACTCTAAGATGAGAATTTCAGAATTCTAGGACATAGATATCCAAAGATGCAACGGCTAAACACTTTAACAAATTTCCTCCAGGTTCAGTAATAGAACATTTTGTTATTGTTATGCACAGCCGCCCCCATTTGTTGTGAGTCAGATAAATCATATATTACACCACAAAAAAATCTACTATATACTAAAATAGAGTTCATTGTTACCTAAAGGTCTCAGTCATGATGTTGCCTTTGTGATATTTCTCAGATTAATTTTAGTGAAAGAAAAGTGGATCTTTGTGCTTTGCTCTTGTTTGTGGTGTGGTGCCAAAACTGTGTACATCATTAGTCTCTCTGGACAACCCAGAACTAAGTGATTAATAACTTTATTAAATGATTATCAGATTATTTCAAAAAAGCCAAGTTATCTTGACAAAAAAGCAAGTAGTAAATTCTAAGTAAAGGACAAAATCTCTTAGAGCTTCAATTGTCACTATCCATAACAGAAACACATCATCCACAAAATGACAATAATAGACGAATATGAAGCTCTAAGAGATTTTGTCCTTTCCTAAGAATCTACTACTTCTTTTTTACATTTTACATTGCAATTTTCATATACTGAGATTGATTTTTTTATGTAAAATTAGAATCTAAGTCTTATAATAAGATTTTTACATCTGTTTTTAGGAAACCTTGTTGGAGAAACAGTTTATTAGTTCAAGATAGTATGCATCCAAGCTTTGTCTTTAACAACATTATCAAGGGTCAGACTTTTAGGATACGATTATGTACTGAAGATAAGCAGTTTGAATCTGAGGTGCATGACTTTACCTCTCGTTTAGTTTCAAGTGGCTAGCCTAGGGAAGATTAAAAGGTTGTTTTGGATAGTAAAAAAATATAGAAATACTAGAGCAGCCCCCTGGTTTTCTCAATATGGTACACAAAATAGATCCTAACCTAATAACAGAATGGGTAAGAAAAGGTTGAGCTTACATATGAAGTATAGTAGTGACATTAAAGACATATGTAATATTATATGTAATAACTGGAAAATTACATTATTAATAGATGATGACATTCGATGATTGGTTGGTGATGTTCCATATTTTGCATTTAGACGGAATAAGAATCTGAAACAGATTCTTTGTACTAATAATAATAGGATGAAGAAAGCTAATATCTCTGACAGGGCTGACACATATCCTTGCATGCATTGTAAAGCTTGCACTTACATTTCCTGTACACTCATTCATTTAACCATAAACAATACTTTCCTAAGTTAAATGCTAATTGTCATACTAGTAATGTTATTTATTTAGCTAGATGTTTGTCTTGCACCTCATTTTATGTAGGTAAAACTAACCGCAAGTTGAAACAAAGGATTCTGAAACATCTTTCTGCTATATGTTTAAAAGCAGAACATAATGCTTTATACCAACACATTAATAAGCATCAGGGACACTCTTTTAGTTTTATGGTCTTACAAATTATCAATCCTAACCCTAAAGGAGGGGATCTTATTAATTATACTGAATTTTGTGAGGTACAGTGGATTATAGAGCTCAGAGCAGATAGTAGCCCTGGCTTAAATGGGATGGTACCCTGAAAGCCTATTTTAACTGGACATTGACCATTTGCTTGACTTCTGACTTTTGACTGGATGTAACTTTCTTTAAAAACATGACTGTAATGAAGAAATTTGTCTGATGAAAGGAGTTTCCCGAAAGCGCTTACCATGTTTTACTTCTTTTTTTACTGGATTAAAGAATTCTGCATTTTAGCCTGGTGGTTGAGGAGTTTTTTTGATGATATCTACTTTCTGTGACTGTTTACTACTGCAGACTTTCAGTGCTTATCAGTCTAATTGCCTTTATCTTGACCTTCCAAGACATATGGGCATTGTTTACAGAGCCTGCATTTCTTCATACCACTGCTCCTGGGTAAAATTTTAACACACTCCAGTATATTTTTGAAACTAAGATCCTTCCTATAAACAAAATATGGTTTGTTACCAAGCAGTCAAAGATGGTCTTTATTGAGTACTAAATATGATTAACGTGGATTCAATGGCATAATAAACAGTACTAAATGTGAAAATCATTGTTTTGTTATAGATAGTAGTGGGGTTTGTCTACCTTTGGAGGTACTAACTACCCTTCCCTTACCAATTAGAGGAAAAAAATTCCATTATTCCATTTCTTAATAATTTCCTGAAAACTTGGATGGGCAAACCTGGAAGGGTACCCTCTCTCCACCAACATATTCCTGAATTTCTCACATTCCTCAAAAATACTGCCTCCTGTGAGATAATTCTAGATAATTTAACTAGCTTTCCTTTAACAAGGTCTCTTTTCTAACGTCTAGAGTGCAAGCTTGAAAATGCAATAATGAGTTGGAATATGTTGGTTTGCATTAAATGTTAGATTCTAACCAGTTTTTGTCTCTATAAGGTGATGTCCAAGTAATCAATTTGTTCAGTGGAAGAATTCATAGTAAATTAAAAAAACAGTAGATTGAGCCAAGAAATCAAAAAATTCCAACAATAAATCAGGAGAACCATTACAAAAAATAATATCATCAAGGTTTTGGCTGTAAAAAGACTAATGTTGTGCAAAAGAAGATGTAAAAACAGCATTTTCTTCCCAGTGGGTCATCACTATAGTAGCAAATATTGGGGCACAGCTTGCCCCCATGGCAACCCCACTTGTTTGTTTGAAAAATGGACCTTAAAAAAAATAAAATTATTTTAAAATAAAAAAAATTCCATTAACTTGCTGACCACTTTAATTCTGGTGTGGCTAAGCTTACTATGCATGTATAGAAAATCATAAAACCATTCAAGCCCAGTAATGTGGGGAATAACAGTAAATACATATTTATATGTTTTTTTGTCTGCCATCTGTTAAAGCATTCCTGATAGTGTGCACATTCGCAGGGATCCTATCCCCCACTGCTCTCTAACTCTACCACCAGTATCTTACCACTAGGTGGCTGCAAACGTTCACTCCTCCCCTTATCACCACCTGACATATACCCTACAGAACTCTGGCACCCATTTGAACCAACGGAGCAAGATAGCACCTCTCCCTAATACAACTGCTGTAGCAAGCAACATTTACACAGCTGCTTACAGGCTGTAACAGACCGCACAGTCACTTTTAATTTATCCTGTATTTTAAGTTTTTTCATATCTACCCTATCACCTAAATTTAGTGACCACTAGCTCTATAATTTAAGAAAAAGCAATAACTCTTACTGAAACTGTACCCTCATTCCGTTTGGCCAGCCACCACCTCCAGTCAAAATCAGCATTCACGGATAGACTTTTGCTCACCTCTACTGGGGCTCTAACTCACTCTGTTCACACTGCAGGCACACTCCTCTGCCCTACCCTGTCCCCAATTTCCACCCACACCCACTACCTGTACATTTATCTCGACCAAAACCACACCCATTTCTCCAATCCACCAATTAAACTTCACCACTCCCTCCACACTCACTTACCTCTTGTACTCCCCCATCACTGCACTATGTCTACTCCCCCATACCTTCTACACCTAACAACCACTCTTACCTCACTTATCTCACTCAACTACCTCACCCCAACCATACATCCCCTACACACTCCACATCTACCATACAACCTGCCTGCACTCCACGCTTCACTTCCATAACACACAAACTCTACCCACTCAACCCAACCCTACTACTCAAACATACTATTTAAACATACAATACTACCCATCCTTCATACTCACTACACACCCCCAACCCCACACTCCACCAAATCTCTCCCATTCCTACACTTATACTTCACAATCACTCTAAACCACCTCACACTTATCCTCCATCAGATTACTCTGTCACTATCGGGTGACATTCAACCCAACCCAGGGCCCAAAGCCCTAGCTTCTACCCCCAACTTCCAACACACATAGACACACACACACACACACACACACACACACACACACACACACACACACACACACACACACACACACACACACACACACTCACACCCCTAAATCTATACATCTTGCCACATTCAATGCCCAAAGCCTAAGAAATAAAGTCCCTAACCTCCATGCATGGGTTCACCATAACCATCCAGACATAACCACCATTTTAGAGACCTGGCTTAAAGCCATCATATGCACTCAATATAACAAAATTCTCCTACCTGGCTACCAAATCCTTCATAATAATAGACTTAACAAAAATTTGGAGGTATATTTGTAATCTTCTCTTCTACCTATACCATCACTCCTTACACTAATCCTATCCCTAACTTTAGCCATGCTGAAATTACTACTGCTCTACTAAAGCTAAACAATCACAAATCCATATGTATAGCTGCCCTATATATACCCCCTGGTAACAACATCCCAATACTAGTAGATATCTTCTCCTGGTTTTCCTCCAACAAAAAAAAATGAAACTTACATCCTGGGTGACATGAACATAAATTGGGCCTCAATAAATACACTAGCCCTATCTCAATCAGTCAGTCTCTTCAATTTTGGCAAACTTATAAACTCCCCTACCAGGCGAAATAAATATGGGTCCTCTGGCACCATCATTGACTGGATCCTTACATCCCATCTCAACCTTATATCAAACTCAGGAATCCTTCCAGACCCCCTCAATGACCACCTTCCAACTTTTGCTCACTGTCACCCCTGTCTTGTCCAGCAACAACACCATTACATACATACACACAATCTCTCCTGTTTCAATACTCAAACTTTCTCTGACTGTCTAAGACTTACTGACTGGTCCCCCTAAGATCCCTGCCTCTCGATGGTGCCACTACCTACTTCAATGATACACTCATAAACACCCTGAACAACCATGCCCTTATAAGAACCAAATGAATCAGAGCCAATGCCTCCTCCCGGCTGTCCAAAGAAACCAAACTTACCATGCCACAAAGAGATAAAACCTGGAAACTATGCCAAAAAAGCAAACTACCCAACTACCTACTAGAAATCAAACAACTTTGTAACGCTATAAAAAAAACTTATAACCAGAGATCATAAATTATACTACTTCAAAATTCATACCAGCCACTCAACCAACCCTAGAAAGTTCTGGGCCACAATCTCCTCCCTTGTCCATCCTGGTAACAAAGAGAGCCCCTGGCCAAACCCAAACCTTACTGACCTGGACACTACCACTCATTTTAACTCCTTCTTCATAGATTGCATAGCCAAAGTATTTTCCTCCCCCAAAATCAACTCCTACACCCCCTAACCCCTCCAACCACTCACTCCCCCCTTAGTCCCTTAGACCTTGAACCCATCCCCACATGTACAATAAAAAACTACTACTCCAACTAAAACCTAGCCAGAATGCACCTGTCAGTCTCCCTACAACCTTCCTAAAACTATCTGCTAACAGCATAGCCCTTCCCATTCCATCTTAATCAACAGATCCATCCAAGAAGCATATGTCCCATCCATCTGGCGCCAAGTATACATCATCCCACTACACAAAGGAGGCAAAAACAATGACACCTCCAATTTCAGACCTATAACTATCCTTTCCCCTCTTGCAAAAATCTTGGATAAATGTATCCATACTCAACTCATATCATATCTTACCCAATACAACTTTCTTATCTCTACTCAACACAGCTCCTGCCCTGGCCAGAGTACCATGAATGCTCTACTATCCTTTCCAGAAACCATAAATCAAGCTCGCAACTCTGGTAAACTTGTATCTTCCCTGTTCCTAGACCTATCCAAAGCTTTCAACACCATCTCCCACCCTATACTCTTAACTCAGCTCTCATCTATTAACCTCTCCACCTCCACCCTAGTCTCATTTTTAAGCTACATCTCTGAATGTCAACAAGCCATTCAATGGAAATCCTCAGCTTCCCCTTTTCAACACACCTTTCACCTCTCAATCTTTGACTCATCAATAATCCAATATGCAGATGACTCAGCTGTCACCTGCTCTGCTTACACCCCCTCGAACCTACTTCTAAAAACTCAGTCAGCCTTCTCTAGAATAGAATCCTGGATGAAAAATAACCACCTTGCCCTTAATGCTAATAAAACTAAACTTATGATCTTTTCCCCCTCTAAAAACTCCCCAATAGACAAAAACTCTTTCTCATTTCTCAGTAACAATAACATCCCAATCGAAATCATATCTAATACCAAACTCCTTGGCATAATCATCGACGAGCATCTAAAATCTGACACCCATATTCAATCTTCTTCTTCTTTCGGCTTTTCCCAGTTAGGGGTCGCCACAGCGGATCACCTGTCTGCTCATGATTGACAGTGGAGTTATACAGTGTCGAGTTGCCAGCCCAGCGCCCAACCTTTCACAGAAGGCACACACATGCACACACTCACACCTAGGGCCAATTTAGAGTGTCCAATCCACCTACAGCATGTCTTTGGGATATGGGAGGAAACCGGAGCACCCGGAGGAAACCCACACAATCACAGGGAGGACATGCAGACTCCACACAGAAGGCACCCCAGCCAAGGATTGAACTGGAGAACCTCTTGCTGTGAGGCGGCAATGCTAACTGCTGCACCACCGTAGCCGCCTGACACCCATATTCAATCTACCATTAAAAAAAACACCAAAAACTGGGACTTCCATACAGGCACAACCACTACCTCTCCCCTCCACCAGAAAAACTATAGCTTCCTCCTACCCTCTCCCCTCTCTTATGTATGGTGCCCCCCTGTTAAACAATCTCCAACTCAGTCTACAATCCAAACTTGAATCATGCTATAATAAAATAAGCAAATTTGCTACCAACTGTAAAAACTCCTCTCACCACAGCTACTCTCTCCTTACGCTACAGTGGCTCAAACTTCCCAATTACCTGACCTTGCTTAAACTCACTAACACCCACAATCTCATCCACAAACCTACTAGCTGCCCTTCCCTCTCTACCGCACTAAGCCCCTACATCCCTAACTGCTCACTCAGATCAGAAAACCAAAACCTCTTACATATCAACAAACCCTCATGAACCCCTGGCCACCTCCTACTTTCCTGCTCCATTTCTAAACTATGGAACTCTCTCCCTCCCACTCTTTGCAATACCCCAACCACACCAAATTCAATTATCTCTTGTTCTCCTATCTTACTACTAAATGGATATGCCCATCCCTTTCCCCAACTTAAATTCCCCCTCTAGGCATTAACCTCTCTACCCTCTGTAACAACTACTTCTATAATCACCTTACTATACCCTAACAGGGCACTTGCCTATTGCACCCACTCCTTTCTCTTACTCAATCTGTTGTCCTAACTTGCAAAAAAAAAAAAATCACATGTATTATCATTTGTATACAATATAATTTTATTATATTGTATTTTGCATTTGTATGTGAATTTATTTTATTGTACACTGTATATTCTCTAAAAAATTGATTGTATATATTGTTTCTCTGTAACTGTTTATTGGAGCTTTTCTCCCCGGGCCTCCACTGAAAATGGTCTCTTCGTGGCCCAGTGGACTTCCCCAGTTATCAAACTGAAATAAATAAATACATAAATAAATATAGTAACAGAGATCAAATCATTATTATAAAGATGTTTAGAGGTTTTTTTTAGTAGGTCCCATGCATCCTTAATCAAATGAGGGATGCCATCAGCCACCTCTTTTAGTTGGAAGTCTATAAATTTGGCTATTGTGAAGGTTTACAGGACTTGGAAGCAACAATGGGATGTAGGGAGGGATCTATCAGACTTTTAAAAATCTTCAGAACCCCAAAGATTGTAGGTGTCCTGGGATGGATGTTTTTAAATAATCCAATTCTCTCTTAGTAATAGACCTCTGAGTAAATAAGTCATCCAACATAAGGTCAATCCTTCCATATGCTAATTTGTTTTGATTGATAGAAACCTCTTAACATAAATAGTTCCACTGAACAAATTGAACAAATTGATTACTTGGACATCACCTTATCCAAAAATAGAGACAAAAACTGGTTTGAATCTAACATTTATTGCAAACCAATATATTTCAACTCATTATTGCATTTTTTAAGCTGGCACATTAGTCATCAGAAAAGAGCCGCTGTTAAAAGGCAGTTAGTTAGATTATCTGGAATGATCTCACAGGAGGCAGTATTTTTGACAAATGTGAGAAAGTCAGCAATATGTTGGTGGAGAGAGGGTACCCTTCCAGATTTTTCAGGAAATTATTAAGGAATGAAATGATGGATTTTTTTCCTCTAATTAGTAAGGGAAGGGTAGTTAGTATCTCCAAAGGGCAGATTAACCCAACTACTGTCTTTAACAACGCAAAGGTTCTCATATGTAGTACTGATTTTTATGACCAACTCCATGGTTAGTCATAATTGGTACATTTTTAATAATAGTGAAGACCATCTTCAACTACTTGGTAACAAACCATATTTTGTTTATAGGAAGGATCTTAGTTTCAAAAATATGTTGGGATATGTTAAAATTTTACTCAGGAACAGGGATATGAAGAAATGCGGGCACTGTAAACAATGCCTATATATCTTGGAAGGTGACCATTTTTTATACAAGATTTCTGTTGTATAGAAACCAAGTTATAAATTTGATTGTTCTAGTACAGGGCTGATTCACATTGCACAATGTCAACAATATCCTAGTTGTTATGCTGGTAAGACCAATAAGGCTTTTAGAAAATGGGTTTACCAACACATGTATGGGATTAGTAAAAAGGTGAAGCACAATGAGTTATATAAGCATTTAAAGACCATGACCTCTCACAACTTCAAATGTTATGTTATGAACAACATCCATATGGACTTGAGGGGTGGCCCCATGGGTAATTTATTAGAACTTAAAGAGCTCAGATGGCAACTTAAAACTAATTCTGCCAACTCCTGGTGGCTGAATGACATGGTTTCTATCACTGGGTTGCTCCACCTAAAAGCTTTGGTTTATATTTAAGCTATTTTTCTGTACATGGTTGGCAGCCTTTTTATTACTTGCGCTAGAATTTCCCTGCGGTTTGACAATTTTAATGCTTGTTTGATTACCTGCACTTTTTTGATGTGAAAGATTTATTCTACAGTTTATTTATTTATATATATTTTATATTTTTTTTGTCATTTTATTGTTGTTAGAATGTAATTAAAGTTTTTATGGATGGTGTATGTCTTTAAGGATAATAGATCATGTGTCTTATATAATTGCTTCTGGTAGGTTTTTTTGCCATTTCTATGTTGTAATTAATTAAGTAGGAAGTTTTATCAGTGTATTTAAGCACTGCTGTATTCCTTGTGCTTCAATCTGATGAAGTCCAACAACCAATACAAAAGTGCTTAATTTGTGTTACTCATAAATTGCAGGTTGGTTTCAGCTTTTCCCATTTCAATACCATTTCCAAATCTTATAATGGTAGAATACACTTCTTTGAAGACTGGAATTATAAGTCAGTGTTCTGGAATAGCTTAATAGTAGCCCTAGAGATAGAGAAGATCCCAAAGGGTGACATGTTGACAATGTAGAACTAGGAATATAATCTAAAGACTTAAGGCAAGCAAACTATTTAAGTCAGCAAGAAAGAAAGAAATAGTAGAAGGCATGTCAACATATAAAATAATTAGATTGTTCAATTTATGTTAGTTAGAAATTACCTTCCACCCCCCCCCCCCAAAAAAAAATATTTTGGTAGGTTTCCCTGTTTCCATGCATTATAACTACTGGAAAATATATAATTGTTTGGAATCAGAATGTTAAAGACAATGTTTTTAGGTGAATTACCTGAATGCAAAGGTGCATAAATGCTGATCCTTTCTGAGAGGTATCTGAAAGAACCAGAGTGCACTATTCAAAATAAAGAAGAATTAAAGCCCTGGTGAGCAGAGTATGCCAACTTGACATTTTATATTCTTGTCTTTAGTAGAAATCTATGAAAGAAAAAAAAGAAGGGTGGGAGGAAGGAGAGGAAATGTGTAAAATAGTTTACCTGACAAAGATAGATCAGGAGGATGTGAGCATTTATTCAAAACATCAGAAGATGAGCAGCATGGTCTTTTGCAAGGTCTGTCACCATCAGCTGAGGACTAAGAGGAAAAAAACAGACCCCACTTTATAGAACGCACAAAGAAAATAACAATGTCAGCTGTACAGATTACCAGGAAGCAAAAGGCCTCTTTTGCACACAGTGCAGGCTGGAGAAGTTGTTTGACCGCAACTGAGCTACAAAATATAAGTATCTTTTGATTATTTTTACAGATTACTGTTTTTATAATTTAATATATATAAAGCACTTTGTCTATTCAGAATCTTCACAAACCCTTATCTGTTTAAAAACTTTCATTTGACTCTGTAGTGCTTGCTGTCTTAGGCTATTGTATAAACTGAAACATTTACTCTGTGTAATTATCTCTTGGCTAGTGGGGGCTGGTTCTTTTGTGTTCTTGTAAAAAAAAGTTGTTGTTCTGGTCTTGCCCTAACTTTGGTAGGGTCTCTGTCTTTGCACACAGTGCAGGCTGGAGAAGTTGTTTGACCGCAACTGAGCTACAAAATACAAGTATCTTTTGATTATTTTTACAGATTACGGTTTTTATAATTTAATATATATAAAGCACTTTGTCTATTCAGAATCTTCACAAATCCTTATCTGTTTAAAAACTTTCATTTGACTCTGTAGTGCTTGCTGTCTTAGGCTATTGTATAAACTGAAACATTTACTCTGTGTAATTATCTCTTGGCTAGTGGGGGCTGGTTCTTTTGTGTTCTTGTAAAAAAAAGTTGTTGTTCTGGTCTTGCCCTAACTTTGGTAGGGTCTCTTGTCTTTGCACACAGTGCAGGCTGGAGAAGTTGTTTGACCGCAACTGAGCTATAAAATATAAGTATCTTTTGATTATTTTTACAGATTACTGTTTTTATAATTTAATATATATAAAGCACTTTGTCTATTCAGAATCTTCACAAATCCTTATCTGTTTAAAAACTTTCATTTGACTCTGTAGTGCTTGCTGTCTTAGGCTATTGTATAAACTGAAACATTTACTCTGTGTAATTATCTCTTGGCTAGTGGGGGCTGGTTCTTTTGTGTTCTTGTAAAAAAAAAAGTTGTTGTTCTGGTCTTGCCCTAACTTTGGTAGGGTCTCTGTCTTTGCACACAGTGCAGGCTGGAGAAGTTGTTTGACCGCAACTGAGCTACAAAATATAAGTATCTTTTGATTATTTTTACAGATTACTGTTTTTATAATTTAATATATATAAAGCATGTTGTCTATTCAGAATCTTCACAAATCCTTATCTGTTTAAAAACTTTCATTTGACTCTGTAGTGCTTGCTGTCTTAGGCTATTGTATAAACTGAAACATTTACTCTGTGTAATTATCTCTTGGCTATTGGGGGCTGGTTCTTTTGTGTTCTTGTAAAAAAAAGTTGTTGTTCTGGTCTTGTCCTAACTTTGGTAGGGTCTCTGTCTTTGCACACAGTGCAGGCTGGAGAAGTTGTTTGACCGCAACTGAGCTACAAAATATAAGTATCTTTTGATTATTTTTACAGATTACTGTTTTTATAATTTAATATATATAAAGCACTTTGTCTATTCAGAATCTTCACAAATCCTTATCTGTTTAAAAACTTTCATTTGGCTCTGTAGTGCTTGCTGTCTTAGGCTATTGTATAAACTGAAACATTTACTCTGTGTAATTATCTCTTGGCTAGTGGGGGCTGGTTCTTTTGTGTTCTTGTAAAAAAAAGTTGTTGTTCTGGTCTTGCCCTAACTTTGGTAGGGTCTCTGTCTTTGCACACAGTGCAGGCTGGAGAAGTTGTTTGACCGCAACTGAGCTACAAAATATAAGTATCTTTTGATTATTTTTACAGATTACTGTTTTTATAATTTAATATATATAAAGCACTTTGTCTATTCAGAATCTTCACAAATCCTAATCTGTTTAAAAACTTTCATTTGACTCTGTAGTGCTTGCTGTCGTAGGCTATTGTATAAACTGAAACATTTACTCTGTGTAATTATCTCTTGGCTAGTGGGGGCTGGTTCTTTTGTGTTCTTGTAAAAAGAAAAGTTGTTGTTCTGGTCTTGCCCTAACTTTGGTAGGGTCTCTGTCTTTGGACACAGTGCAGGCTGGAGAAGTTGTTTGACCGCAACTGAGCTACAAAATATAAGTATCTTTTGATTATTTTTACAGATTACTGTTTTTATAATTTTATTATTTTTTTTTTTTTTAAAAAAAATTTTTTTTTTAAAATTTTTTTCTTTCCATAGTTTTCGCTTTTTTTTAATATTTTAAATTTTCGTTTTTTTTTTTTAAAAAAAATTTTTTTGTTTTTTTTTTTTCTTTCTTTAATTTTTTTGGGGGGTTTTCCCGGGTAAAAAATTTAAACTTTTTTTTAATTATTTTTTTTTTTTCCTTTTTTTTTAAAAAAAAATTTTCTTTTTAAAACTTTTTTCTTTTTTTTTGGGTTTTGTTTTTTGGGGCCCATATTTTAAATTTTTGTTTTTTTTTTTTGGGTTTTTTTTTTTGTTTTTTTAATAAATTTTTTTTTTTTAAAAACTTTTTTTCAAAACCCCAAAAATTTTTAAAAATTTTCCCTTTTTAATATTTTTTTATCTTTTCTTTTTTTTTTAAAAAAATTTTTTTTAAAACTTTTTTTTTTTCTTTCAATTTTTTGGGGCCCATATTTAAAAAAAATTTTTGTTTTTTTTTTTTTTTTTTTTTTTTTTAAAAATTTTTTTCCCCCTTTTTTTTAAATCTTTGTTTTTGGCCCGGTAAAAAGTTTTTGTTTATTTCTTTATTTTTTTTTTTTGTTTTCTTTTTTTTTAATAAAATTGTTTTTTTTCAAATTTTTTCCCTTTCTTTAAAAATATTTAGTGTTTCCCCTGCCTTTGGGCTTTTGTTTTTTAAAAATTTTTTTTTTTTTAAAGGGGGGGGTTTTTTTTTAAAAAAAAATTTTTTGTTTCCCCTTTTGTTTGTTTTTTTTGAATTTTTAAAAATTTTTTTTTTTTTTTTTAAAAAAAAGTTTTGTTTTTTTTTTTTTAAAAATTTTTTTTCCTTTTTTTTGACCTTTCTTATTTTTTTAAAACTAAATTTTTGGGGTGAAAAAATTTTAAAATTCTTTTTTTTTTAAAAAAATTTTTTTTTTTTTGGGTTTTTTTAAAAAAATTTTTTTTTTTAAAAAATTTGTTTTTTCGTTTTTTTAAAAAAATAAAATTTTTTATTTTCTTTTTTTTTTTTTTTAAAAAAAATTTTTTTCGTTTTTTCCCTTATTTTTAAAAACTTTAAAACCTTTAGGGGTTTCCCTTTATGTTTTTTTTTTTTACATAAAAATTTTTTTTTTTTTTTTGTTTTAAATTTTTTTTTTTTTTATTGTCTTTTTTTTTAAATTTTTTAAAAAAAAATTTTAAATTTTTTTTTTTTTTTTTTTAAAAAATTTTTTTTTGTTTTTTAAACCTTTTTAAATATTTAGTGTTTCCTTTTTGGCAAAAATTTTTTTTTTGTTTTTTTAAAATTTTTTTTTTTTTTAAAAAAAAAAATTTTGTGTTTTTTAAATTTTGGGAAAAATTTTTTTCCCCGGCCCAAAAAGTTTTTAAATACTTTACTTTTTAATATTTTTTTATCTTTTTTTTTTTTAAAATTTTTTTTTTCAAAGTTTTCTATTTTTTTTAAAACTGATTTATTTTTTTTTCCGGGAAAAAAAATTTTTTTTTTTTTTTAAAAAAAGGGGTTTTATTTTTTAAAAAAAATTTTTTTTTTCCCCCTAAATTTTTAAAACTTTGTTTTAAAATTTGGGTTTTTGGGTTTTTTACAAACTTTTTTTAATATTTTTTTTTTTTCGTTTTTTTTTTTAAAAAAAAATTTGCTTTGTTTTTTTTTTTTTTAAAAACTTTATTTAAAAGTTTTTGGTTTTGGTTTTTAAAAAAATTTTTTTTTTCTTTTTTATTTTTTTTTTTGTAAAAAATTTTTCCCCTTTTTTTTTAAAAAATTTTTTTTTTTCGGGCCTGGGTTTAAAAAAATAAAAAAAAAAATTTTAATTATTTTTTATTTTTTGTTTTTTTTTAAAAATTTTGGGTTTAAAAATTTTAAAATCTTTTTTTTAAAATTTTCTTTGGGGTTTTTGGTGGTTTTTTGCTGTCTTAGGCTATTGTATAAACTGAAACATTTACTCTGTGTAATTATCTCTTGGCTAGTGGGGGCTGTTTCTTTTGTGTTCTTGTAAAAAAAAAATTGTTGTTCTGGTCTTGCCCTAACTTTGGTAGGTCTCTGTCTTTGCGCACAGTGCAGGCTGGAGAAGTTGTTTGACTGCAACTGAGCTACAAAATATAAGTATCTTTTGATTATTTTTACAGATTACTGTTTTTATAATTTAATATATATAAAGCACTTTGTCTATTCAGAATCTTCACAAATCCTTATCTGTTTAAAAACTTTCATTTGACTCTGTAGTGCTTTGCTGTCTTAGGCTATTGTATAAACTGAAACATTTACTTTGTGTAATTATATCTTGGCGAGTGGGGGGCTGGTTCTTTTGTGTTCTTGTAAAAAAAAAAGTTGTTGTTCTGGTCTTGCCCTAACTTTGGTAGGTCTCTGTCTTTGCACACAGTGCAGGCTGGAGAAGTTGTTTGACCGCAACTGAGCTACAAAATATAAGTATCTTTTGATTATTTTTACAGATTACTGTTTTTATAATTTAATATATATAAAGCACTTTGTCTATTCAGAATCTTCACAAATCCTTATCTGTTTAAAAACTTTCATTTGACTCTGTAGTGCTTTGCTGTCTTAGGCTATTGTATAAACTGAAACATTCACTCTGTGTAATTATCTCCCGGCTAGGGGGGGCTGGTTCTTTTGTGTTCTTGTAATAAATAGTTGTTGTTTTGGTCCTGCCCTAACTTTGGTAGGGTCTCTGTCTTGCACACAGTGCAGGCTGGAAAGTTGTTTGACTGCAACTGAGCTACAAAATATAAGTATCTTTTGATTTTTTTTACAGATTACTGTTTTTATAATTTAATATATATAAAGCACTTTGTCTATTCAGAATCTTCAGAAATCTTTATCTGTTTAAAACTTTCATTTGACTCTGTAGTGCTTGCTGTCTTAGGCTATTGTATAAACTGAAACATTTACTCTGTGTAATTATCTCTTGGCTAGTGGGGGCTGGTTCTTTTGTGTTCTTGTAAAAAAAAAAAGTTGTTCTTCTGGTCTTGCCCTAACTTTGGTAGCTCTCTGTCTTTGCACACAGTGCAGGCTGGAGAAGTTGTTTGACCAACTGAGCTACAAAATATAAGTATCTTTTGATTATTTTACAGATTACTGTTTTATAATTTATATATATAAAGCACTTTGTCTATTCAAATCTTCACAAATCCTTATCCGTTTAAAAACTTTCATTTGACTCTGTAGTGCTTTGCTGTCTTAGGCTATTGTATAAACTGAAACATTTACTCTGTGTAATTCTCTCTTGGCTAGGGGGGCTGGTTCTTTTGTGTTCCCGTAAAAAAGCAAAGTTGTTCTTCTGTACTTGCGCTAACTTTGGTGGGGTCTCTGTCTTTGCAAACAGTGCAGGCTGGAGAAGTTGTTTCCCCTGAGCTACAAAATATAAGTATCGTTTGATTATTTTTACAGATTACTGTTTTTATAATTTAATATATATAAAGCACTTTGTCTATTCAAAATCTTCACAAATCCTTATCTGTTTAAAAACTTTCATTTGACTCTGTAGTGCTTGCTGTCTTGGGCTATTTTGTCCCACCCTCCCTCCCTGTTGGTGTCTTGCTCTTATACTTGGTGGCTTTGCAGTTGCCCGCCCCTACTGTGACACACCTCACAGTCTAGTGTCATTAGCTCATTCTTCTTAATACAGAGAGAACATTTGATAAGGCCTTCTGTTCCTCCTTTTTCCCTTTTCAAATAGTAAAACAAAACTTTTTTTTTCTTTTTCCCCTGCCCCTTCTTGTGTTCTGTCTGCCCTTCCCAAACATATTGGAAATATACAGTATATTTCAGAGCATTTGTTATAACTGTATTTGCTATAACTGATTTAAGTATTTTTTCTGGCTTTTGAATATTTACTTTACTGCATTTTAGCCTGTTTATACAGCTCTGCATTCTATTTAAACTGTTTTGTGTTGATTAACTGTTTTGCACTCTTAAAAGTTATTTTTTTTAATTTTTACCTGTAGGCTAACACACTAAATGTGCTACCCTTAAAAGCATTATAGCATTTACTGTCTTTTTTTTCCTTGTCTCTGAAAAAAAAAAAAAAAAAAAATCTCTTGTTTTCCCACCTTACTGAACTAGAGTAGTCCAGTTTCAGAGTTGCTGATCCCTGGGCTTTGTTTTTAGTTCCTGTTACTGATCCATTGCCTTATTAGGAAGGAGGGAAGTTTATTTGCTTACCAGTGGGAGTGGGAAGCACTGAGCAGCCTTTTTGCCCAAATTGGTGAAGTTTCAGCCAGAAACTAGTAGTCCATTGGTCGTTTTGGGCCAATTCCTAGCTCCTTTCACCCCCTGCTATAAAACATGCTAAACCGTTTTTCCAGTTTTACCAACTCAGCACAGATCCTGGGTGGCCTGCAGAGTGATCCAAGCAGAAAACAAAAAGAGTGACTTTCGGCCAGATATAAGTATTTTTGTGGCTTTCCACTGTTATTAAGCTAGCGACTGCATTTCCCTTTTTTACTGCTACTTTAAGTGATTTCTGCATTTTACACTGTTTATTGCACTTTTTACTAATTGTTGCAAATTGTTTCTGTAGGCTACACACTAAAGGGGCAAATTTTCAGCATTTATAGCATTTACTGTCTGTTTTTTTCCCTTTTCTCTGTAATAAAACAAAAAATCTCTTTTTTCCCCTTTCTGAACTAGAGTAGTCCAGTTTCAGAGTTGCTGATCCCTGGGCTTTTTTAGTTCCTGTTACTGATCCATTGCCTTATTAGGAAGGAGGGGAAATTTCTTTGCTTACCAGTGGGAGTGGGAAGCACTGAGGCCTTTTGTCCATTTTGGGGAAGTTTCAGCCAGAAACTAGTAGTCCATTGGTCGTTTTTGGGGCCCAAATTTCCCAGCTCCTTCAGCCCCTGCTATAAAACACGCTAAACACGGGTGAGTTGCCACTGTTGCACACAAGAGCGCGGTTAAACAAGGTTAAACTATTCCCCTCTAAATTCCACTCTTCAAATTTTCCCTTAGAACTACCTTCCTCGAGGCTGCTGATCTAACCAGCATATCCTATAAATGAAAAGTTCATCTCTACTTGATTCCCAAGTAGACTGTTCTCTATTGTAAAGCCTAGCACTTACTCCTACAGTACTTGCACCTTGATAAAGCACTCTTATTATAGATAGTACCCCACCAGCCTAAAACCCACTTCCCCGAGTCCTTTGAAAGTCTCTTTACTACTACTTCTAGTATGTCGAGGATCAGTTGCTAGTGTCCTCTCCAGCTCAACTGGTGAACCTGGGAATATTGAGGCAATGTTACAATTGCCTCATGAAACAGACAATCCTCCCCCTTCCCACAAAACACAAATACATGCGAAAATGCAACTATCGGCCAAACTGGAGGCTGAGCTCTCTCAACATAGGACTGGCAAGACCAGACAGGAGGAGAAGGTAACCACACACAATACATACCCAGTCACACATGCTACCATCACAACTTCAAATCATACACATACTCACACAAAGACATACTGAGGCTCTGATCAAAATTTACCAAAACAGCAGAGGCCACCAAAGCAGACACCCAAACAACTACCACCTCACGACCCAACACATGCAACACATAGACCACACAGTCAGAGTGTCAAACAGTCACAGCCCTTAAGGCCAAACAAAATGCCAGACACACTTGTCATTGGTGATTCCATAGTCAGACACACGGGCGTCCCGCCACCAGACTGAGTAAGGAGAAGGTCACAGTAAGCTGCCTGTCGGGCCCTAGAATCGCCACATAACGCAAGCACTCAGGTCTCTCAACAGCAGGTAAAAGTAGACTCAGTCATTGTCCACGCTGGTGTAAACGACCTGAGCGCACCTCCTTGGACTACATGAAAGGGACATCGAGGAGCTCTCTGATTATGTAGCCCAGGCAGGTATGACCCTGACCTTGAGCAGTATCCTACCTTCACCTAGAATGATGCCACAATACAGTGATAAGATGATCAGCTTTAATAATTGGCTTAAATTCTGGTGTCATTCAAAGGGATCCAATGTCTGTCTGCCTGGGATGACATGCTGGACAAGCCACGCTGCCAGGGACGGCTTGCACCTGTCACCCTGGGCTTCCGGATATTGGCAAAGGCTCTTGCCACCCCATAGTGCCTTTTTAGGCAAGGCTCAAATTCTAAACCTACCACCCTAGAACACCAAAAGGAAAAAACTAAGGGTAATGCTGCTCAATGCCAGAAGTCTCAATCTCAAGATGCACGATGAGGCCCTTCTCAATATGGAGAACATCGATGTCTGTGCTGTGACAGAAACCTGGTTCAAGGCTCCTGAGAGCACCCCAGCACTAACAGGTTTCACCTCATATCATGCTCCGCCCCAAAATCCGGACAACACCAAGAAAAGGAGGGTGTCCATATTCAAAGGACACCCACACCTCAAGGTTGGTAACGCACGATGCATCGGAGACCATCCAGGTGCAATTAACCATAGGCAAGACTGCTCTGCAATTTGTAGCATGTTACAGGCCACCCTCTCAAACTCAGGAACCTCACATGGCCTTCCTGAAAACATTGGAGGGATAAATGTATCTCCAAACACCATCATACTAGGTGACTTCAACTACCCTAATATAGACTGGGAACACTACTCAAGCCCAACACTCTAACCCAAAGATTCCTGGAGTTCATAAACTCAAATGCCATGGAACAACTAGTCACCATCCCCACAAGAGGAGAAAACATACTTGATCTCATCATCACGAACATGGTATCAAAATGTTCAACACAGGAAGTATCTCCCTCACTGGTGAGATCAGTTCTTAAACTAATCTGCTTGGTGGTCCTCATCCCCCCACCTGAAACAAAAAGACCACAGTGAAAAACTTCTCAAAAGCCGATTTCACACTTCTAAAAACTAGTGTGGTCTCCTTTAAGGCCCCTGAGCCAGTGGTAAACATTACTCAAACCCCTGAATCACTTACAAATGCCTTCTACCAGCACCTACAGGACTGCATGGATCAGGCAATCCCAAACAAAACTAAGACTCTCTGTACCAAAGGCAAGCGTCCAGTCTGGTGGACCCCAGCCATAAACAAGCTCTACAACAAAAGGAGGAAGCTACTACAAGATAGAGCAAAATCCTTGAAAGGTAAGACACCTTTGATCATTATAAGTAAAAAACTAAGAGCTCTCATAAAATCATCCAAGGCAAATTTTGAGAGAAAAAACGCCAAGGACTCTAAAGACAATCATAAGGCCTTCTTTAGCTATGTTAGAAACCTAGGAGGAAACTCCCAGATATGCTCAGAATTAGTTCAAAATGATGTGAAAATTACTGAACCTACACACATTGCTAACATACTGGCTGACAGGTTCAGTGCAAACTTTCCCCTCCCCCCCAAAAGGAGAGATTTCTATTCCAGAGGATTGTAGCCCCCCAAACATCTCCAACGCCCAGGTGAGAACTGCCCTCACTAAGGCAAAAAACACAGCATCCATGGGACCGGATGGTGTCCCCGGCTGTGTGCTTCATGAACTCAACGAGGAATTAAACCCACAGTTAGGACAGCTGTTTAATCTTAGCCTCACCTCAGGATACGACCCAAGGAGTGGACGGGACTGTGGTCCCACTTCATAAGGGCGGTGCCTCCACAGACCCTGGAAATTACCGCCCATTAACTTGACAAGCCTTATCTGCAAAGCCATGGAGAGGATCATAATGGAACTCATAAATAAAGACATAGGGAACTTGCAGACTTTGGATCCAACCCAGTTTGGCTTTGTCAAAGGCAGATCCTGCCTCTTAAACTTGGTTGACTTTTGAGACAGTCACCAAGGCCATTGATGAGGGAAAGGCAGTCCATACAGCCTACCTCGACCTGGCAAAGGCCTTACACAATACCCCACT